>NW_013668914.1:0-6010 GCF_000517525.1 Limulus polyphemus | reverse complement strand
GACTGTGCTGATACTAAAAAAACTCGACAGAGACGAACATAACTGAAATATTTACATGCATGTAACCTGTTGTTAGCTAGCATCATTTAATTCTTTTCAAGCTATGTTTAGTAAAAACAAGATGTTGAATTTTCATGCTCACTGTTTATCTAGAAGTCCAGTAAGAGTAAGTGTCATTATTACATGACTAACAGAGCACGCTGCACGTGTCGGATCAGATAAGAGCTCTTAAGTCTTCATGCACAGGCACACAAAAGATAGAAAAATGTATGATGCCTGATTTATTGTTTCCGAGGGCAACAGTGATAAGGAATATCTTCTACTTTGAAACCCGGGCAATTAGCTTTAGATCTTCGTGGATGTGACATGTAATAAATTACAATGAAGCGTTTTATAACGCCCTACGGCTGGAAGAGCGAGCATGTTTGGTGGGACGGGGATTTGAACCCGCAGATTGTGATTCGAGCGCCCTAATCACTTGGTCATGGCGCTAGCCGTCACTAATTTAGCAGTGAAAGACTAGAGGGAAGGCAGCTAGTCATCACCACCCACCGCCAACTCTTGGGCTACTCCAACGAATAGTGGGATTGACCGGAACAAGATAGCCCTCGCATAGCTTTGAATTTCGCGCGTTTTATCATTAAGAATCTTGTGTTTGATCTTGAGATAAACTGGTCAGAATTCTTTTTACGTGGTGTTTTTGATCAAATTTGTTTGCTACTTTTTTGGTTAATCAACTTCGGCTTCTTTCATCATTATGTTCTTATGTTAAGACTACAAATAAATTACTTTTGGTCTTATGTAATAATGTGAATCAATCCGATAATGATTAGAAGTACAGTACGTAGTAAAAGCTTTCATCAGTACAACTTGTCTGGCGTATTGAGTTTCGTCAGAGAAACATCTACTTGAAGTTAAAACTCACTAGGTATATCAGACTAAGATTTTTTTTATCTATCTGTAGTTTTTGTTGAAAATACTTCATTAAAATTGTTAGGTCACTGTGTGTGTTTGATGAAATATCACAGTGAAGTGTTGATATTTTATAGGTTATTAACTAATTACTTTTCGTTCGGTGTGTTTTTGCTACAGACCATGTTATTCTTTTGTTTGTTCATTTAATAACTCGTAATAAGTTTACTAAAATTTGCATGTTTTAAATAGTTTACACCAGTGTCGTAACCGGATTGTTGAAGCTGATCAAAAAGAAACCCTTTCTGTTCCATGCTGTAGCTGTCCACAAAGCATTGAGTATACTAGCACCTGTCAACATTCATCTACAATCAGTCAGTATCAATCTGATGCAGGCCTTGATGCTGATATCATCTTCGTGAGCATCCATTGCTTTGTTGAGAAGCAATGAAACATTTGCCACTTTGCTGAATGAAGTTAAGCTGATTCTGCAAAATACTACAGGTGATGATACCAGTGTAATAGTACAAGACCATTAGCCTGCAGAAAGGAGAAGACGTCGTGAAAACTCTGGTTTCAAAGACTACATTGTTGACCATCTGCACAGAGATAACACCAATTTGTCAGAAAACTATCGTGGTTCTGTCTAATTGATAATATCCTGGTTGAGCTTGATGAACGTTTCTCGAAGAAAAATTCGCATCTTATTCGTGCCATGAAGTCATTAGATCCCGAATCAGAACATTTCTTTGACAAAGACTGAATGGGATTTCTCGCAAACTTGATCGGCCTTGAAATGGACAGCTTTGTTTTGGCTCAAATTGATGTTGCCAAAAAATACATCAGTGACCACTGGAGGAAAAACGACAAACATAACCTGGTGTCTGTTTTGCAACAGCTTTTCCATTTGAAATCGAAGGGCTTTCCAGCCATTACAGAACTGTATGAGGAAGCATTAACAATTGGATCCTCAACTGCAACATGTGAAAGAGTTTTTTCTGCTCTGACAAATGTGTTTACAGACCTCCGTCAGTCTTTCATGAGACATCGGGTTTGAGAAGTGCATCCTTGATGATATATGATATATGTCAGGGTGTTGATGGGAAGCATAAGATATTGAGAGATTTCAATTCTATTCAGAATAGACGATTACAGTTGTTTTAATAACAAAATTTGGACTTGGTTTACATTGCTTTAATTAATTACAAGGGTCCAATCAACTTTCCCTGAGACTGCTTTCTGTTTTGATTAACCTACCAGTTCATACCTAACTTAAACTCTTGTTGTCGGATATAAAAGATTTTTTCATGAGTGAATTCGCTTACGAATTAATAAGGAACATCAATAAATGATAAAACAAGTTATAACGAAAACTGAAAATGATTACAATGTACTCGTGCCTTTTGAGTTTGTCATTGCGCCCTCAATGTGTGCGTCTTAATTGCCTCCACCACTAATTCAGGTAAGAATGTGTTATTCTCATTTGTGGAAATGTCCAACAGAATCGTCAAATAGCTTTATATGATCCAGTGATGACTTTCACAGTAACTAGATGGCCAGTCCACCACTGTCCCAACAGTCATTTCAGTGCTTGCCCAGTGTAGTGAACAGACACAGTTGGCTTACGTATGAAGTTGTACAGGATGTTGCAAGTGCCAAAAAATGCATCCACGTCAACATCTGCAGCCGAAATCGCATGCACAACTATAAGGTGTAGGTGGTGGTTTAGGCAGTGCACGTAGGGGACAGATCGGCTCAGTCTTTCCCGGAGAAGTTTTTGAACACCCCCAGATCATCCCGACATCACACTAGCTCCATCATAGCATTGCCTAAGAATGTTTTCCAAACTGAAGCTATGCTCTTGAAGTATTGCTATGATGGAGTCAATCAAGGAATGTGTGTCAAAATTGGAAACTTGAATAACTGCAAGTAGATGTTCAACAATATTTCCGTCTTGTAAATACCTCACACACAAGCACAGATTTTCACGGTTGCACTTATCACAAGTTTCACCCACCTTTATTGTGTACTTCTTATCGCCAACTTCATTTCGGATTCTTTGCTGGATAGTTTTTGCGAGTTGACTGAGAATTTGATTATGTATTTCAGGTGATGTATACTTTGCGTTGCGTGGAATTGAGCTGTGAATTTCTTCCAGTTTCTTATCTCTGCTGATGGCAAAGTTGAACATGGTCTGAAAAAATCCATCCTCCATACCAAGTTTACTAATATAGTTGCCCCTTAAGGCACTTTTCTTCCCAGCTAGAATCTGTATGATCTCGATAATTGCCCACAGATAGTAGCGATGAAATTCTAGCTGAGCATCACTGAGAAGGGTGCTGACTTCCATCTTTTTTGTAATGTGTATCTGATGTTCCATCCAAAGTGTCATATAGTGCAGATGGTCACTTGAGGTCTCATGCCTCCTGATTCCTTTACCAGATGACAATGCCATATTCCAGTTTGTGTAACCTACATCAGGGAAACTTTTCTCCACACTGCTCTTGCCAAACTTCCTACAACAGTAGCAAAAGGCAGCATTTTTACCACTGAATACTCAAGCCAAGGTCTGTTATTATACCACTGTGAACAAAATCATCACTTATTGGTTTAAGGGTATTGACCAAGTTTGAGCTGTTTAGAAATATCAATTCCCAAGTCAAAAGAATAAGCACAACCTGTTTGAAGGGTGGATGTTGACTTTGCTTGCGATGTTGAAGTAGCTGAACTTGGTGGGTTTGATGCTGTTGCTCAGTTTACTCTGCTTGTATTTTTTATTTTCCATTCCTCTTTCCTAAAACACAAAAAATGAAAGAAAGCAGTGATGAAATACCAGACAATTATTTGAATATTAATTACATTCATTTTATGAATTAATAAAGGAGTAAATTTTTACAGCCTTTACAAAATTAGGACCCTATTTAGTATATTACTGTTAAACTGTTAATTACAAATTAAGTTATTTAAGTATTAGTTAGGTATGAATAAGACAATAAGTAATCTAAATATATATAAAAAGAAGGACTTTGTGTGTTTATGGTGTTGTGACATGATATCTCAGACCACAGGCCAGCTAGAGCAAAGTGATGAATACATTAAATGCGTGTTTTGACCAGGCCAAGAAAGTAATGTGCCAATTTTTTCGATCCGATGTTTGTCTGTCATCCTGTAACAGATCTGCCTATTCAACCAATCATGACGCAGCCACGTTATGATGCCATCACTTGCCAGGTGCGATCGGTTGAAGGTTTTAAGCTATAAAGTGGTTTAAAATGTTTTTGAGGCCTACAGATAAAGATAAAGTGCAAAAAAGTCTGTTGCAGTAAGGGTGGTATTGAAGCGTGAAGACGGGAGAAACTATTCAGTGTGCTGATGGATAATGCTTGCTCATTTGAACATAAGTAGGTCTAGAAACTTCTAAATGCAAAAATATATATATATTGTTATGACAGCGAAAGTCACGCAATGCTGGGAGTATGTGGGCTGGAGTTTCTCGAAGGATCATGAATTTTCCTGGCAACTGTAGTTGGTTTGAGGTGCGCTCTTTTTTAGTATATAAGCCTCGTGAGAAAAACCAGCGCGATTGAAGAGATAAAGACAGAATTGCATAGATAGATACATATAGAGATAGATAAATGAGTCAAGCAAACAGTAGGCACCGTAAGTAAAATGTGTGAATCGCTGTGAATTATAGCGTGTTTATAAAAGTAGTTAAGTTAAAGTGACTGTGGAAATTCTGTGTATTACAAAGTTGTATCAAGAAAGAATAAACTAGTTTTATTTAAGAAATGACTTGTATTGCTGAAGTTCCTTGGAAAGAATTTATACCGGACATTAACAAATGACCAGAGACGTAACAAATTGGTGTCAGAGAGTGGGAAGGAAAAAAGAAGAAAAAAGATGGAAACGAGAAGTGCCAAATCAAACTACGACTTAGAAGATTTGATGGCAGCAAATCAAGAACAGCAAAAGAAACTAGAAGAGAGATTACAGCAGTTGTTGGAGGAAAGAGAAAAGAAACAAGAAGAGAGATTACAGCAGTTCTTGGAGGAAAAAGAAAAGAAACAAGAAGGTAGGCTACAGCAGTGGTTGGATGAGAAAGAAAATAAACAAGAAAAGAGACTACAGCAGTGGTTGGAGGAGAAGGAAAATAAACAAGAAGAAAGTCTCCAACAATTGAGAGAAAGCCAGCATACACAAATGGAAAAGATTAGTAAATTTCAAAGTGAATTAAATACATTAAAGGATGATTTACTGTCTTTTATACAGGGAGGATATATTAACCATAGACCTAACCAGCCTCAGACAACAGGAAGCCCCTTCCAGACCCCGCAGCTAAACCCTAATGCAGACATCTTTAGTCCTGCCAGAAGTCACATTCCAGACACATGTGTCAGCAAAAGGGGTGATCTAGTACGAAGGAAGCCGCAGGAATTCGATGGGAAGGCACCATGGGAAGCATTTAGAGCACTGTTTCAGCTCCTGGCAGATATTAATGGATGGACAGAGGAGCAGAAAGCAGTGTACCTGGCAACAAACCTGATGGTACAACCACTGGAAATATTTGGACAGTTGCAGCAGACAACAGGCACAACTATAGAGCACTGGTATGGAACTCAAAATCAGTCCGAGGTCTACAGGGCTAGGTTCAGGACGAGAGTCCATGCTAAAGAGGAGAGCTGGCACAGGACTTGGAAAGTATGGCACACGAGGCCTACCCAACTGCACCACCCAATGTTCTCAAGCTGTTGCTGAGGGATAAGTTTGTAGATGCCTTGGACAACTGAAGATGCAAGTAAAGCAAGCACACCCCTCTACCATGCAGGATGCAATGGCCAGAGCTCTCGAATTTGAATCCTACATTAAGTCCAGCACAGAGGTACCGAGGTTGGTACAGTCATCTGGATTCAAGGCCAGAAAAGGTCAGCATTCAGAGAAGTTTGTGGGACTTTGCTGGCACTGTAACAAACCTGGGCACAAGAGAGCTCATTGCCAGCAATTTCAACACGGAAGATGCCATGACAGGAAAGGCTGCTACCCAAAGAGATTGTTGGAACTGTGGAGAGCAAGGACATATGAGGAGCCAGTGTAAGAAGAA
>NW_013668913.1:117530-132203 GCF_000517525.1 Limulus polyphemus | reverse complement strand
CTGTGTGTTATTCCATATCAATCAACGATAACTGACATCTAGCTATCAACACAATGAACTTCAAGGACTGTGTGTGTTACTTCATATCAATCGACGATAATTAACTACCAACATAATGAACTTCAAAACCTGATTAATAAGCACATCAGTAACAAAGGAACAGCTTATTATAAACACCTCTTTAGTCAGGCCCGAACATTTATTTCTCGTCTGATTTATGATCTGAGGTATTTAGGCCATTTTTTCCCCGTATTACGAAGGCCACGCTGGTTTAGCGCGAGATGTACTTGTTATGATTCCATAATGAAATGACCTTCAACCGAAAACCGTCATAAAAGATTTAAGATATCTCCAGCAAGAATCATCTGCAGTATAACTCCAAGGTTCCAGTGCTGGTGAATGGATGGGGGAGATTTTTACAGCATCCTGGACACATTAGTCGAATCTGTTTATTAGTGACGTCTGTAACGGAAAGCTAGCACAGGCGTACGTATTTTTTTACACTGGAAAATGTAGACAGTACATTGGAAAATCTAAGATGAAGGTAATTATATAAGTAAATGTTGTTGAATAAAGCAGCCGATTCTGTCCACAATAGAGACAAACTGATGCTTCATCTGTGTTTTTCTAATTTATTAAAAAAAGTTGCCATATTTGAGCAAGAAATGAAAAATTGCCCTGTGACACTTCATCAAAAATTGTCTCGTGACACTTCATCAAAAAAATTGCCTCGTGACATTTCATCAAAAAATTGCCTCGGTTTTTTGATGAAGTGTCATGATGCAAAGATAAAGCATTTACTGGTATACAGGTGTCACACCTTAGGGATTGCTTCCACTACAGTCGACCTTATTTTCTGTATATAGAGGCTAAACCTCTGTCTAGTCAAGGTAATTTTTGGTAGTGCATTTCAGCACTGGTATCTGCTCGATTATCTGACAGTGCATAATCACCATTAGCTGTCGTTGATAGATTCTCGACACAAGGTGTCTTTTGGGTCTGTTCTCTGAACCTCTGCCAATTGGGCCTCAGTGAGGACCAAGTCATAGTACTCCTTCTCATAGTACTGGTCCTTTCACTAAGTTGACACTCCCATGTTTACAGCAACAATTCTTACTGGTGGTCGTGGAGGTGGTTAGTCTATTAGCCAACGGACTCATCATAGCCAATTATGTTGTAACCATGGTAAGCACATCAGACTGGATGGTCATTATGTTCATGATGACCAGTGCCTTTTAGCAACCAATCTCTCCCAGCTCTGAAACAGTCTTATTTGGCTTCAGAATATAGTGATCCTTTCAGAGATTTGACCACTTGACACAGCAGATAGATTGATGACTTTGATATGAAACACACATTGGACATAATAGATAGCTTAATGGCTTTACATGAAACACACATTGGACATAAAAGATAGCTTAATGGCTTTCATATGAAACACACACTGGACACAGCAGTTAGCTTAATAGCTATGACAGAAACAGACAATGGACAGAGCAGATAGCTTAAAAGCTTTTATATAAAACACACAATGAACATCATAGATATCTTAATGGCTTTGATGTGAAACACACATTGGACATAATAGATAGCTTAATGGTATGGTTATGAAACACGCATTGGATATAATAGATAGTTTAATGGCTTTGATATGAAACATACACTGGATATAATTGATAGTTTAAGGACTTTGATATGAAACATACACTCAGCATAATAGATATCTTAATGGCTTTGATATGAAACATACACTCAGCATAATAGATATCTTAATGGCTTTGATATGAAACATACACTCAGCATAATAGATATCTTAATGGCTTTGATATGAAACATACATTGGAAATAATAGAGAGTTTAAGGGCCTTGATATGAATCATACATTGGACATAATACATAGCTTAATGGCTTTGATATGAAAAATACACTGGATATAATAGATAACTTAATTTCTTTGATATAAACATACATTTTACATAATGGATAGCTTATTAGCTTTTATATAAAACACGCATTGGGCACAGCAGATAGCTTAATGTTTTTCATATGAAACACACATTGGATATATTAGATAGCTTAATAGCTTTGATGTAAAACACACACTGCACAGAGCAGACAGCTTAATGATTCTAATATAGAACACACACATTGGACATAATAGATAACTAAATGGCGTTGATATGAAACACACATTGCACATAATAGATAGTTTAAGGGCTTTGATATGAAAAATACATTGGTCACAGCAGATAGATTAATGGCTTTGATCAGAAACACACATTGGACATAATAGATAACTTAATGGCTTTGATATGAAACACACATTGGACATAATAGATAGCTTAGTGGCTTTGGTATGAAACACACAATGGAAATAATAGATACCTTGATGGGTTTGATATGAAACACACATGGGGCATAATATATAGCTTAATGGCCTTCACATGAAGCATATACTGTATATAACACATAACTTAAAAGCTTTGATATGAAACACACTTTGGACATAATAGATATCTTAATGGGTTTGATATGAAACATACATTGAACACGACAGATAGAGTAATGGCTTTCATATAAAACATACGTTAGACATAACAGAAACTTAATGGCTTTGATATGAAACATACATTGGACACAGCAGATAGCTTAATGGCTTTTATATGAAACATACATTGGACACAGCAGATAGCTTAATGGCTTTGATATAAAACATACATTGGACATAACAGATAGCTTAATGGCTTTGATATGAAACACACAATGGACATAATGGATAGCTTAATGGCTTTGATATCAAACATACATGAGGCATAATAGATAGCTTAATGGCTTTGATATGTAACACATATTGGACATAATAGATAGCTTAATGGCTTTGAAATGAAACACACATTGGACGTAATAGATATCTTAATGCTTTTGATATGAAACCTACATTGAACATAATAGATAGCTTAATGGCCTTCACATGAAACATGCACTGTATATAACAGATAACTTAATAGCTTTGATATGAAAAACACATTGGACATAATAGTTTTCCTAATGGGTTTGATATGAAACATACATTGAACACGACAGATAGCTTAATGGCTTTCATATAAAACATACGTTAGACATAATAGATAGCTTAATGGCTTTGATATGAAACTCACCATGGACATAATGTATAGCTTAATCGCTTTGATATGAAACATACATGGGTACACAGCAGATAGTATTAATGGCTTTCATATAAAACATACGTTAGAAATAATAGATAGCTTAATGGCTTTGATATGAAACATACATGGGTATAATAGATATCTTAATGGCTTTGATATGAAACATACATGGATATAATAGATATCTTAATGGCTATGATATAACACTCACAAATTGGACAAAATAGATAGCTTAATGGTTTTGACGTGAAACATACATTGGATATAATAGATAACTTAAAGGCTTTGATATGAAACACACTTTGGACATAATAGATAGCTTAATGCTTTTGATATGAAACATACATAGGACACAGCAGATAGCATTAATATTCTTTGATATGAAACACACATTGGACATAATAGATAGCTTAATGCTTTTGATATGAAACATACATGGGACACAGCAGATAGCATTAATATCTTTGATATGAAACACACATTGGACGTAATAGATATCTTAATGCTTTTGATATGAAACATACATGGGACACAGCAGATAGCATTAATATCTTTGATATGAAACACACATTGGACGTAATAGATATCTTAATGCTTTTGATATGAAACATACACTGGACATAATAGATATCTTAATGACTTTGACATCAAACATACACTGGATATATTAGATAACTTAATGCTTTTGATATGAAACATACATGGGACACAGCAGATAAATTGATGACTTTGATATGAAACACACATTGGACATAATAGCTAGCTTAATGGCTTTGATAAGAAACATACTCTGGATATATTAGATAACTTAATGCCTTTGATATGAAACACACACATTGGACATAATAGATAGCTTAATGGCATTGATATGACACATACATTGGACACAGCAGATATCTTAATGGATTGGATATGAAACACACATTGAACATAATTGATAGTTTAATGGCTTTGATATGAATCATACATGGGACACAGCAGATAAATTGGACATAAAAGATAGCTTAGTGCCTTTCATATGAAAAACATATTCGACGTAATAGATAGATTAATGGCTTTGATATGAATCATATAAGGGGCACAGTTGATAGTGTAAAGACTTTGACATTAAACTTATTTTGGACATAATAGATAACTTAATGGCTTTGATATGAAACACACTTTGGACATTATAGATAGCTTAATGGCTTTGATATGAAACATACATTAGACACAGCAGATAGCTTAATGGCTTTAACATAAAACACACACTGGACATAGTAGATAGCTTAATGGCTTTGATATGAAACATACACTGGACATAATGGAAAGCTTAATGGCTTTGATATGAAACATACACTGGACATAATAGATAACTTAATGGTTTTGATATAAAACACACATTGGACATGGTATATTGTTTAATGGCTTTGATATGACACACACTTTGGACATAATAGATAGCTTAATGGCTTTGATATGAAACATACACTGGACATAATAGATAATTTAATGGCTTTGATATAAAACACACATTGGACATGATATATTGCTTAATGACTTTGATATGAAACACACATTGGACATCATAGATGGCTTAATGGCTTGATATGAAACATACATTGGACACAGCAAATAGCTTAATGGCTTTGATATGAAACACACATAGGACATAATAGATAGCTTAATGGCTTTGATATGAAACATTCATTGGAAAAAGCAGATAGCTTAATGGCTTTAATATAAAACACACACTGGACACAGCAGATAGCTTAATGGCTTTAATTTAAAACATACATTGGACATAATAGATAGCTTAATGGCTTTGATATGAAACATTCATTGGACAAAGCAGATAGCTTAATGGCTTTAATATAAAACACACATTGGACACAGCAGATAGCTTAATGGCTTTGATTTAAAACACACAGTGGACATAATAGATAGCTTAATGGCTTTGATTTAAAACACACATTGGACATAATAGATAGCTTAATGGTTTTGATATGAAACACACATTAGACACAATAAGTAGATTAATGGCTTTGATTTTAATCATACCTTGGACACAGCTTTTATCGTATTACTTTGATTTGAAACATACATTGGACACAGCTTTTATCATAATGACTTTGATATGAAACATACATGGGACACAGCGGATAGCTTAATGGCTTTGACATGAAATACATTTTGGTCATAATATATTAGTTAATGGCTTTGATAGGAAACGTACACTAGATACAGCAGACACCTAAATGTCTTTGACATAGAACACAAATTGGACATAATAAATAGCTTAATGGCTTTGATATAGAACACAAATTGGACATAATAGACAGCTTAATGGGTTTGATATAGAACATAAATTGGACATAATAGATAGCTTAATGGCTTTGATATGAGACATACACTGGACAAAGCAGACAACTTATTGGCTTTGATATAAACCATACACTGGACAAAGCAGACAACTTATTGGCTTTGATATAAACCATACACTGGACACAGCAGATAGCTTAATGACTTTGATATGAAATACACTTTGGTCATAATAGATAGCGTAATGACTTTGATATGAAACATACATTGGACACAGCAGATTGCTTAATGGCTTTGATATGAAACATACATTGGACACAGCAGATTGCTGAATGGCTTCGATATGAAACATACATTGGACACAGCAGATTGCTTAATGGCTTCGATATGAAATATACTTTGGACATAATAAATAGCTTAATGGCTTTGACATAAAACACACATTGGTTATAATAGATAGCTTAATGCCTTTGATATGAAACATACAATGGATATAATAGATTACATAATGGCTTCTATATGAAACACCCATTGTACATAATAGATAGCTTAATTTCTTTGATATGAAACATACATTGGACATAATAGATAGCTAAATGGCTGTGATATGAAACATACACTGGATATAACAGATAGCTTAATGGCTTTGATATGAAACACAATTTGGACATAATAGATAGCTTAATGGTATTGATATGAAACATACATTGAACACAGCAGATAGCTTAATGGCATTGATATGAAACATACCTTTGACACAGCAGCTTGCTTGATGGCTTTGATATCATATGTACATTGGACACAGCAGATAGCCTAATGGCTTTGATATGAAACGCACATTGGACACAGCAGATAGCTTAATGACTTTGATATGAAACATACCTTTGACACAGCAGCTTGCTTGATGGCTTTGATATCATATGTACTTTGGACACAGCAGATAGCCTAATGGCTTTGATATGAAACACACATTGGACACAGCATATTGGTTAATGGCTTTGATATAAAACACCCACTGAATACAACAGATAGCTTAATTGCTTTGATATGAAACATACATTGGACACAACAGATATCTTAATGGCTTTGATATGAAACACACGCAAACAGTAAATGGATATTTGATGTTCTTTTTCCTCACTAGTGAAATTAATCAAAAACTTGTTTTTATCCAGTTTTTAACCGTTTTTGTGCCAGAAGTTTTGGCTCTTATTTTATCCGATAATTGTCAAAACTGTCCATTTTGTAATTTAGCTACTTTATCATTTTAAGTTCACTTTAATAAGTATTCAGCAGCTTTTAATTAACTGTAAGTAGAAATTTAAAATTACTTATCTGAGTAAATCATTAAATATATTAAAGATTTTCTGTTTGATCATGAAGATAAAACTTAAACTGTATTCTAGACTGAATCAAAACTACAACTCAGTGGGTTCTATTGCAGTTAGTATTTTCAACCTGAATTTAAGTTGCCAGGTCAAAGAAACCTAGAGTTCAGGTCTAGCCATTCATAATTCTCAACGACTGATTATAGAAAAGGTCAGCAAAACCCTCAGCCACAAGGGCTTTGTCCTGTTTCTGGACCGAATAAAGGAAGTGACTGTTACTTGTATAACGCGTCCACATCTGAATGTGCAGATTGTGTTCAGCTAATCTCGTCTCGAACCCAAGACTCTGCGACTTAGCCCTAAACGCTATCCGCTAGGCCACCCCGGTCCTACTCGCTTCTTGGTGTAACAATGAAAGTGACTGCTACTTATTTAACGCGTCCACAACTGAATGTGCAGATTGTGTTCAGCTAATCTCGTCTCGAACCCAAGACCCTGTGACTTAGCCCTAAACGCTATCCGCTAGGCCACACCGGTCCTACTCGCTTCTTGGTGTAACAATGAAAGTGACTGCTACTTATTTAACGCGTCCACAACTGAATGTGCAGATTGTGTTCAGCTAATCTCGTCTCGAACCCAAGACCCTGTGACTTAGCCACAAACGCTATCCGCTAGGCCACACCGGTCCTACTCGCTTCTTGATGTAGCAATGAAAGTTAATGAACTTATTTAATTACTTGAAACAATATCCAAAATTCTATATATCATGTTTCATGACTATTTTCATAACTATTAATCAATTCGAGCCGAAAATATAATTTATTCTAAATAAAAGAAACGAAAAAATGTCCATCAACGTTTAAACTTTAAATAGAACAAAGACACGTTCTTTGAAAATATATATATATACAAATAAATAAAGCTTAAACTTTTTTTATTTGATTCAAAACGTGTTGGAATATTTTTTTCAATCAACCATAAAATATATTCTGTTTCTGTCCAGAATCAGAAAGGTACCGTTCCAGACAGCATATTATCATATTTAATATGGATATATAGTTTTTATATTTAACTTATTCATTAAAAAAAACAAGAGATAATTACGAGTGTAATTTATTCAAATATTTTGAAGTTTTGATGTGCTTGAAAATACGTCGATTTAGTTTATTTAATACCTTGATTATACTGAAATCTCTATATATCATATTTACATATATATGTATAAATGATGAGAGGCTTAGTTATAGTCTAAAAAAGCGTCGTCACCATAAACAAGTCAATTTTCGTTTTAGTGTATTACGAGTCACTTAGAACGAAAATAATTAACTTCAAGGGCCTCTGTGCAACTTTTACAGCGCACTCATGCGGGAAAAACCGTAAATAAACCTGGGGTATTCAGTTTCGCAGTGTGTTTTTAGCTAGGAGAAACAGCTGTTAGCGGTGGGAAAACATCACTCGATGTAAAATGTTAGTGACAACAAGCGGACCATGTATAGTCGAAGACGGTGTCTCATCTGTCGTGACGATTCACGTGGATCTCACGTGTAACCGTAACAATTAAACAGATACTTATTAAATTCTTAGCTAATATATATATATATATATGCGCATTAATTAACTGATTAGTTATTTTTTAAGTTTTGTTCTTCAAGTTCCAACAAGAAAAGAATGAATGAGCGAGCGAGAAGCCACATATACAGACCAAAGTTATATCTGGTGGTTTGGACTTTGATCTTGACCAATGTATTTGAAATGCTGACCGCAGATAACCTGCGTAAGTATTATTTCTCTCAAATATTTCCTTCTTACTTCGTACAGTTTTTATATTCTTAATAGTTTTCATCGCAGTCATTTTCTCTGTATCCAGGAGCGACGCCACCCTCATCCTAGAGAGGAGGCTCAGGTGTGGTCACACAATACTATCGTGTGTAAGAAGTGAAATTAAAACTAAGTTATCTTTGGGTGCCAGGAATATAGGGAAGGCTAAGGCACATTTTGGGGTAGCTTCAGCCCCAGCAGGACCCTTTACCGCCGCCCCTGTTCATATCTGGCGTATTTACATAATCATGTTGAGTTTCCCGTAGACTGTACTGTGGAAATATCTGGTGTATTTATATAATCATGTTGAATTTCCCGTAGACTGTACTGTGGAAAGATCTGGTGTATTTATATAATCATGTTGAGTTTCCCGTAGACTGTACTATGGAAAGATCTGGCGTATTTACATAGTCATGTTGAATTTCCCGTAGACTGTACTGTGGAAAGATCTGGTGTATTTATATAATCATGTTGAGTTTCTCGTAGACTGTACTGTGGAAAGATCTGGTGTATTTATATAATCGTATTGATTTTCCCGTAGACTGTACTGTGGAAAGATTTTTCATATTTCTATACGATACTGTTTAATATTCTAAGTCGCTTTGAATGTTTTCACGTATTTAATATCATCATTCTATGATGTACTTTTCGCGAAACTTTTCTAGGCCAGTTTTTAATCACAAGTCAGTAATAACGACATTCCGATATCTGTACAAAGTGTCCTGATTAGCGGTAAGTTTACGGACTTACAACGCTAAAATACGGTAGAAACCGCAGCTAGCCCAGTTTGGCTTTGCTCTAAAACAAACAAACAAACAAAGTTTCATGATCCAGAACATTAGTCTTTTACCGCTGCTGTGAAACCAGAATAAACAGTTAGTTTACTAAGGGTTTACAAAATCTAGCAAGTTTTAAGTCTACCGAAACAGGGTGAGTAAACAAACCACAGCATGTTTTGTCTTATATATCTTACTATAAAGATGATCCATTAATTACCCAGAGTTCCCTGACTCAATTACATTAATGTTTTTACGGCAGTGTACATAGGCTAATTTGTTTTACGTAAGAAGATGTACAAAAAATACTACGAGAAGAGATTTATAGACTTTTGGTTTTGAACTTAAAGACACGAGAACTTAATCAGTTAAATGAGTCATCTAATGAGATCGTTATGGGTTTAATAACAAGAACAAAGAAGAAGGAGAAACATTGTTCTTTATACAAGTTATTCTTCCTTAAAGTACCCTCACCTACTATATATAACATACACTTAGAAGAGTTTTTTCTATTTCCAATCTTATTAAAACATACAATGAGCTCTCGAGGCACGGTTTTGCCTCTTCCCAAAATATATGTTCGTTTCCATGGAGCTGAATTTCTAATTTTACAACTCCAAAAGAGGGGATGGCCACGTTGTTCGAATACCTACATCAGACCCACTATGTCAAGTATCTGGAAAGAAATGGTTACGGCCCATTTATATTTCCTCCGAGAGCCCCGCAATAGATTGAGTTTGTGTGTCTGTCTGTTTGTTTCGGATATTCGCGCAGAGCTACAAAAAAAAGTGCACTACTCGTCCCAAATTTCGAACTGGTGGACTAGAGTGAAGGCTGTTAGTCCAACTCTCAGGCTACTCTAATGGGATAGTGGGATTTGCCTGTCACTCTTATAACAAACTGTGAAACTACGTGTTCACATTTGGGCACGCCAAACACTAGGACACTCCCAGCTCGCAACTTCAAAGCTTTTTATTAGCTTGAAGCTCAGCTGTTAATTCTATAAACGGAATTATAACATGGATTAAAACGATGTTTTAACGTCGGAAAAACACTTCAGTAAGATATGAGAAATGTAAATGTAATATATTATATTTTGATAATTTACTCATCATCGTCCACATCCTTGGAAGTTTCTTAACACTAGTTTTCTATCTGGAAGTAATCTAAAACCAAAACTAACTTGTTGGTTCGTCATCTCTTCTGCGTAATGGGTAAAGTTAATTAAAATAAAAAATAAATAATATTAATGTGGCCTTAATCCTTACCATAATTTTATAAAAATAAATAGTGTATCAACCATTTCTGGATTTGTTGTATCCCAACTGGTCTGATGAGAACTGGTATTAGGTGAAAAACCTCCTCAGCACTGGATATATTAGATAGAGTGGGGTTGACATATTGTTGCCTGAAGGGGTTATTGTTAGCGTTCTAATGATCTAACAGCCTGCTGTCTAACACTGACGTTGTTAGCGTTCTAATGATCTAACAGCCTGCTGTCTAACACTGACGTTGTTAGCGTTCTAATGATCTAACAGCCTGCTGTCTAACACTGGCGTTGTTAACGTTCTAATGATCTAACAGCCTGCTGTCTAACACTTATGTTATTAACGTATAACTGATCTAACAACCTGCTGTCTAACACTCATGTTTTTAACGTATAATTGATCTAACAACCTGCTGTCTAATACTGATGTTATAAACGTATAATTGATCTAACAACCTGCTGTCTAACACTGATGTTATTAACGTATAATTGATCTAGCAACCTGCTGTCTAATACTGATGTTGTTAACGTTCTAATGATCTAACAGCCTGCTGTCTAACACTGATGTTATTAACGTATAACTAACTCATCTAACAACTTGCTGTCTAACACTGATGTTGTTAACGTATATCTGATCTAACAATTAGCTATCTAACACTGATGTTATTAACGTATATCTGATCAAACAACCTGCTGTCTAACACTGATGTTATTAACATATAACTGAACTAACAACCTGCTGTCTAACACTGATCTTGTTAACGTATAACTGATCTAACAACCTGCTGTCTAACATTGATGTTATTAACGTATATCTGATCTAACAACTAGCTGTCTAACACTGATGTTATTAACGTATAATGAGCTAACAGCGATATTTTGGCTTTCGCGGCTGCTGTCCTCCCCACAAAAGTCAACTCAGCCTAGTCAACATTATATAGCCAATGTTTAAAGGACGTACATGAATGGATTAATTGAATATGTGGTAAAAACGTCAGTTTTCAATGTCTTTAGTATTATACAATCAATGTTTAAAATGGTAAGACTAGGGAACACAAATGTCAATTTGACAGGAAAGGAGTCACCTTTAGCTAAGACAGTTTTATTTTTCTAACAGGGTGGTTGGTCTTTAAAATGGGTTGCCTTCGGATATGGTAGGTTTAGTTAATTTAAGAGAAAGTTTCATAATATTTGAATGATAAAGGCTGGTTTTGATGGTTTGTTTTGTATATAACTTAATTTAGTGGATGGGATGGCCCACATGGTCCAAAAGGTCCCTTGTTGTCCTTTAATGTTATATCATGTTAATATCTAACACCAAAAGGTAGCAAATGATACAACAAAAACTCTATTCTATCAACTTTATTGATAACAAAGTATAGATGTCTTCTTGATAGACGATTTCATTGGACAGTCTTACGTAACAAAATTTAGAAGCCTTCTTCATAGGGGTTGTTTTGAAATATTTTCAGAGTTGTACAAACCATAAATTAAAATGTGTACCACATTCTAATGGCCCCCAGAGGGTGCTGTGCATTATTTTTTGTATATATTTGTTTATCTATTTATTGTCGATGTGCTTTTTGGAATGAAAAAGCGATTTTTGCGCTTAGTAAAGATAATCATACTTGTTCTGTTGTATGAAAGGTTCATGAATGATTTGATGATGCTAAGATCATATTGTAGCTTTCTTTACTGTACATAAAATTTGAAGTACATTTTTAGATAATAGTTTATGGTTCTGTTACTCTCTGGTATTTAGGTGCAAAACTGAAACTGCATAAATTCAATTTCCAAATATACATTGAACTTTTAGAAGTTCACAAAAGTGTGTTTTATTGGGTATGGCTAATCATAGGCAGTAGATATATTATCTCGAATATTTACCCGAATTATCTTTAGTATTTAGAAAGGACTCCATTTTCCTCACTATCACTAAACTCTAAATAAATATTTCTCAAGTCATAATTAAGTTAAACGTTTTATTGCTCTGGTTTCTTAGAGAGATACACGATTTTTTATGCATTTTATGTAATTTCCTGAAATGCCTTATTTCCCAAGTTTAAGTATCGTGATTGGTTCCTTTGCAATCACTTGTAACAGCATTAAGCACTGTGATAGGCTAGTTTTAATTCTCTTGGTAACAACATTGAGCACCATGATTGGCTAGTTTTAATTCTCTTGGTAACAACATTAAGCACTATGATTTGTTCGTCTTAATTCTCTTGGTAACAATATTAAGCACTATGATTGGTTTGTTTTAATTCTCTTGGTAATAACATTTAGTACTATGATTGGATTGTTTTAATTCTCTTGTTAATAACATTAAGCACTATGATTGGTTTGTTTTGATTATCTTGGTAATAACATTAAGCACTATGACTGGTTTGTTTTAATTCTCTTGGTAATAACATTAAGCACAATAGTTGGCTAGTTTTAATTCTCTTGGTAACAACATTTAGCACTAAACCCTCGTATCCATAGTCCAGGCCCACTAACCACAGGCCACAAAGGTCAACATGAAGCGTTAGTATAATTTTAATTGACGAGCTTATCTGTCCACATACAAAACATTATTGGTCATTCCTTTCCAATACGACGTTTTTCTTTGATAACAACGTTACACTACTTGTTTTGTTTTATTTGAAGTTAAGCACAAAGCTACACAATGGGCTATCTGTGCCCACCACGGGTATCGAAACCAGGTTTCTAGCGTTGTAAGTCCGCAGACATACCGCTGTGACACTGCAGTAGTCTCGTATTTTTATTACTACTTTTATACTGGTGTAATGTATTCTTATTACTTTTTTATATACTGTAGTGTTTATTTGTGCTCCACGAAACCGGTATATTTACCTCATTCCAGCGCATTCTACTTCATGTGACCAGTCTATTTTAACCCTATTTTTATTTTTATAACGTTTTGACACATCGACACTGTAACGCATTGTAGCCATGTTCTTATTTCAGCGTTTTTGTGAACTTAACGAGTCTAATGTATTTTATATTTCTCCTTTATTAGAACGTGTTTTCCGGTATTTCACTAAATGTACTTCGACCATTTTCTAAAGCCATGATGAAATGTCATGAGGCAATTTTTGATGAAATGTCATGAGGCAATTTTTTGATGAAGTGTCATGAGGCAAATGAAAATAAAATATAATAAAAATGCCCGTTAAAAGAATTAATAATACCAAATATACACACATAGACATGCCACTTAGATATTAAAGTGGAGTTTTAGCACTAGCTCTTCTTTCTTATTTGATGTTGACTATAATGTTTCAGTTATTAAGACTAACATGTGTAAAAAGGTTTGTTTAATTATTTTGATGATTTTATTGTGTAATGTAGTATTTGGGGTTTCAAATCAAGTTTAAAGGGCTCTATAATATCCAAGCATACTTTAAGGGTTTTGTATTATTGTATTTGAATGTAGTTCTTTGTTTAAGGGTTGCGTCATCTTTGTGGCGTGTAATCGTTCGTAAGGATGATGGAACGTTAATGTACTTTTTGACCATGTTGCAAGTTTAAATTTAATTGGTTTAAAATTTAATTTAATTTTTGGCTTGAAGTCTAGTCTGAAACAAAGATGAGGGAAGGAGAGGAGAATGTGATGTGCAGACATATCACATGTTTTTACCATCTTTTATTAATATAGGAACTTTTCACTCAACATTTTTAATTTAGTTTGTTTCTAGGCAACTTTAATATAAACGCATGATCCAGAAAAACTTTGAAAGTGTTTTGTTTTAGTGCCCTTATTGTTCGTTATAGCAGACATTATCTACTTTGCCCCGACATATGTTGCTGCAACTTCATTCTTTGAGTGAAATAGCTCAACGAAAGCACTCATTAGAGAAGTAACTTTAACAGCAATATCGAAGTAAAAATGCTGTTTTTTCTTGATGCTACTTATTATTTTCATAATTTATTGTTTATAATTTTCCCTAAGGAAAGGAGTCCCAGTTTAAAGATGTGAGAAGTCAGAGCGTGTCTTGGTTTTATGGCTTAAA
>NW_013668913.1:106023-116845 GCF_000517525.1 Limulus polyphemus | reverse complement strand
ACACACAGTCCTTGGTACTATCCATTGTGTTGATAGCTAGATGTCAGTTATCGTTGATTGATATAGAGTAACACACAGCCCTTGGTAGTATCCATTGTGTTGATAGCTAGATGTCAGTTATCGTTGATTGATATGGAATAACACACAGTCCTTGGTACTATCCATTGTGTTGATAGCTAGATGTCAGTTATCGTTGATTGATATAGAGTAACACACAGTTCTTGGTAGTATCCATTGTGTTGATAGCTAGATGTCAGTTATCGTTGATTTATATGGAGTGACACACAGTCCTTGGTACTGTTCCTCTGTGGGTCACAACATTGACACACTGACTGGGATGACAGAAGGTGGTCGTACATGTACAGAATTTTATAATAACCTTTTTTATCCAGCTTTTATTCCTATAGAAACAAACGTGTCTTTTTTTTTTTAAAGACAGATACTTCTTTATATCAATAAAATGCGTTGCTTGTCATCTTTGGACACGTGCCAGCATCTTGTTTTGAGTCAAGATTATAAATAACACAAAGTTAAATACTGTGATTCGAAAATAAAAACCACGCTATCATCTTGACATATGCATCGAGATGTCGGTGCCCTGGCGTCGTAACAAATTCAAACTTCTTCTTAATATCTCCTTCACACTTAAATCATCGTTCATCTATATAAATTACAATTAAATCAGAGAAATAGCGATTTTTTTTTTAATTGGAGAACTGCAATGTTTAATATGTTTGCTTATAAATTAAGTTTACTTCTAGTCTATCACTCCTAACATAGGGAGGGCAAGCGTAGATATCTCTTGAGTAGCTTTACATGTAATTCAACAAAACACATAAAAAACACACAAATCAATTAAGTTCAACATTAATCGGGTCTAAGGTTTGAGTTTGTCGAAGTGTTTATGTAAAGATTTTTATGAAATATGTATAAAGAGAAACGTTTGTATTTTCTGGAATACTCTGATTGTTTCTTCCATATTCTCGTGATTGAAATATACCCAACATTTCTAAACACGTGCTTATGATGAGAACATGTTTAACTGAGAAATGAGTGACAGAGCATAGACATAATTTTCCGTATAGGCGGCTAGTGTGCCTCTCTTATGGATTTTAGTCATGTTTTAAAGTCATTAGTTCGGGGTATTGGAAGTACATTACTCAAACACACGAGCTCCTGGAAGTATACTTACGTTTCACGTATTTGTAAGCTATACGAACTTGAAAGTGAACGGCTGATGTATTTAGGTAATTTGTAAGTAGTGGCCCATTCAGTCTTATTGGTTATAATGACTAAGATAATTGTTTGTTTTAGTATAATTACACTTTCTTTGAACTGTTAAGTTGGGTTAGTGTGTGTAATTAAGTCTAACCTAAGTTTACTTAAACTAGTGAGATATCATTGGGATTACAACCGAAAATATTTTAAATGACGAGACCATCCAACTATTGATAACATACAATAAAATCATCGTATATTTTAGTTGTCGTCATTATTGATTTATAACATCAATAATTTCTAGTGACTTTGTTTCTAAAGTAACGCCTAAATTCTTGAAGACAACGCTGTTTAACAGTTCAATTTCTATATATATTGTCTGTCTGTCTATCATCAATAATCTTTACTTCAGTTATCACATGATGCGTAATCTTATATTGTCTGTCTGTCCGTCTAGTTATCATCAATAATGTTTACTTCAGTTATCACATGATGCGTAATCTTATATTGTCTGTCTGTCCGTCTAGTTATCATCAATAATGTTTACTTCAGTTGTTACATGATGCGTGACCTTATATTGTCTGTCTGTCTGTCTGTCTATCATCAATAATGTTTACTTCAGTTGTTACATGATGCGTGACCTTATATTGTCTGTCTGTTTATTTTTGATAAATAATCTCTACTTCAGTCATCACATGATGCGTGACCTTATATTGTCTGTCTGTTTATTTTTGATAAATAATCTCTACTTCAGTCATCACATGATGCGTGATTTTATATTCCGAATTGTCATCACCACTTGGAACATTGTAGAAATGTGTCACTAGAGAGAATAAAAGGTCATATTTTACATTAATATAATCTATCAGTAACAGATATCTCAAGCTAGAATTCTAACTGTCCAGTATCATGATTTTCACATTTTCAACCGTGAAAGTTTCACGCGACAATGCTTTCAGGAACAATTATGGTCATTTTCATGATAAGTTCTTCCAAAATACACGATATACAAGTGCCCACAGTTACCGAAAGGTGGCTTCTACCAGGGGGTCTGGCCGTGGGGAGTTATAAGGTGACAAACAATCCCACTATTCGTTGGTGAAAAGAGTATCCCAAGAGTTGGCTGTGGATTATGTTGACTTCCCTCTGGTGTCCATCACTGCTAAGTTAGGGACGGTTAGCGAAATAGCTTTGCGCTGAATTAAAAGCAAACGAACAATTCTACCCAGGTGATGGTTTTCGTTTCCCCGTCTGAGCCATATATTTCTGAAAGACTGTATTTCACAGTAATTATTTCACTGTTTTATCATAATTTCTACGTCGTTATTAGAAATCTGATTTCGAACCCACTTTTAGCTGTGGGTGTCTTATAAGATGATAGGTGGTCGTATTTCAAAACGGTAGCAGATAATCTTAGAAGCTTGGCCATAAATACAAGGTGTAAACTCTTAGCTTTGTTGTCAATAAAGTTTTCTGTATTTTGGTCATAATATTGATATGATATTCAAATTCGGAATATCAAGGCAAGAAGACACACAAAATATAATTATTGTGTATCTTACTCTTTGCATTTTGTGTGTAGGAGCTGTCTACATATTGTTAACCTATGTAGGAGTTGTCTGAAGATTGTTATCCTATGTAGGAGCTGTCTGCAGATTGTTAACCTATGTAGGAGCTGTCTACAGATAGTTAACCTATGTAAGAGCTGTCTGAAGATTGTTATCATATGTAGGAGCTGTCTACAGATTGTTAACCTATGTAGGAGCTGTCTACAGATAGTTAACCTATGTAGGAGTTGTCTACAAACTGTTAACCTATGTAGGAGCTGTCTGAAGATTGTTAGCCTATATAGGAGCTGTCTACAGACTGTTAACCTATGCAGGAGCTGTCTGAAGATTGTTAACCTATATAGGAGCTGTCTACAAACTGTTAACCTATGCAGGAGCTGTCTGAAGATTGTTATCTTATGTAGGAGCAGTCTACAGATTGTTAACCTATGTAAGAGCTGTCTACAAACTGTTAACCTATGTAGGAGCTGTCTGAAGATTGTTAACCTATATAGGAGCTGTCTACAAACTGTTAACCTATGTAAGAGCTGTCTACAAACTGTTAACCTATGCAGGAGCTGTCTGAAGATTGTTAACCTATATAGGAGCTGTCTACAAACTGTTAACCTATGTAAGAGCTGTCTACAAACTGTTAACCTATGCAGGAGCTGTCTGAAGATTGTTATTTTATGTAGGAGCAGTCTACAGATTGTTAACCTATGTAAGAGCTGTCTACAAACTGTTAACCTATGTAGGAGCTGTCTGAAGATTGTTAACCTATATAGGAGCTGTCTACAAACTGTTAACCTATACAGGAGCTGTCTGAAGATTGTTATCTTATGTAGGAGCAGTCTACAGATTGTTAACCTATGTAGGAGCTGTATACAGATTGTTAGCCTATGTATGAGCTGTCTACAGATTGTTAGCCTATGCAGGAGCTGTCTACAGATTGTTAACCTATGTAGGAGCTGTCTGAAGATTGTTAACCTATGTAGGAGCTGTCTACAGATTGTTAACCTATGTAGGAGCTGTCTGAAGATTGTTAACCTATATAGGAGCTGTCTACAGACTGTTAACCTATGTATGAGCTGTCTACAGATTGTTAACCTACGTAGAAGCTGTCTACAGATTGTTAACCTATATAGGAACTGTCTACAGAATATTAACCTATGTAGGAACTGGCTGGAGATTTTTACTCTGTGTTTGTTTGAAGTTAATCACAAAGCTTCACAATGGGCTGATTGAGCTTTGCCCACCACGAGTATCGAAACTCGGTTTCTAGCATTGTAAGTCCGCAAATATGCCGCTGTGCCTCTGTAGGGCGTTATTCTGTGAAGGAGCTGTCTGCAAATTGTTACCCTGTGTTCTTGGTTGATTTTCTATGAAAACAAGTCGTGAATTTCCGTAGAACGTTTTCTGAGCCATGTTTTACGTATTCCGGAGAGGTACTGTGTGAAATATATACCGTTTTCTGGGTTATAAACTAACTGAGCCATGTTTTACGTATTCCGAAGAGATACTGTGTGAAATATATACCGTTTTCTGGGTTATAAACTAACTGAGCCATGTTTTACGTATTCCGGAGAGGTACTGTGTGAAATATATACCGTTTTCTGGGTTAAAAACTATCTGAGCCATGTTTTACCTATTCCGTAGAGGTACTGTGTGAAATATATACCATGATGTACAAAATAAGTTCTCTCTAAATTTCTACACATGTTCACCAAACTTTGTGTATGTTTAGAAACCTACCCAGGCTACTGTAATGAGGAATATTTTTAGGTACAGTAAAACGTCTGAGGATATTAACCTCACTTGGAGGGTATTTTGAGAGTATAAGAAACCTTTTTTTTTTTTTTTGGAGTACAGACATACTGATACAAGAAACATACATCTTCAGTGTACATGATCATAAAAAATCAAATGACCGTAATACATGACTAATCAAAGCTATTTTGAAGAGAGTGCACATGTTTGCCATGTAGATAATACGTTACAAAAATCATGACTTATGCCTAATTTAGAAGAGTCTATAAGATGTAAACATAATAACATCTATATTTATACCTTATATCTCATGGGACACATTCCTGTATACAAAATGTAAAAAAGAAATATTTAAATTCGCTACCCGATTTAAAACCGGTTTATTGGGTACAATTTATTTACACTATGTAAGGGCGAGATTTCAAAATAAAAACAAATCATTAAAATGAAATATATTTTTTATTACTTTTCGTGATATTTCTTAACGAGCTCGCGAGGGCGTATATTTGATATATGTAGTAGATAGCTGCTAGCGACTACCAAATTGCTTCACGTTCTCAATAGTAGAAAGAAGGTAAAACAGAGATTACTCTATTTACAACGGTCAAATTTACTTGTAGTAAACGTTCAATAATTACATTTACTTCGTTAAAATTTTCGGGTTACGATATCCTAAAAAAAAAAAAGACGTATCACGTGACTTGACGTGTTGACCCTGGTGATACCTTTCAGTACTAGGTCCACATTTGCCAAGCGTTCAAATTTCGGAGGCGGTACAGTTCCTAATTGTTTAATAAAGTAATATAAAAAGTGTTATTGAATATATATGTATGTGATGGGAAAAATTATCATCGTTATTTTTAGTCTTCTGCTAAACAATTTCCATCTTCTGGAGAAATGGACACAAATGTAATATCACTTAATACAAATAACTGACATGTTGATATTAATTAGTGTTCATATTTTATTGAATAAGGCTAGTGTTCTATTGAAATATTTTGAGATACGCTAGTCTACTGACGTGTTATTAGAAATGTGTATATTAATGTTCGTGTTCCATTGAAATATTTATATTAATGTTCGTATTCTATCGTGTGCTTCTCTTGTATTGGACGGACGGATCGCGTGCTACACTTGTATTGGACGGACGGATCGTTTGCTACTCTTGTATTGGACGGACGGATCGTGTGCTACACATGTATCAGACGGACGGATCGTGTGCTACATTTCCGGGTAGGGGGGACGTCTCATGTATATCCATAATTTTGAGCCTGGTATTACCAGGTTCCTTAAGCACTGTGTTTATGATGTTTACAGACAAATATGTACACTGCAAGTGTTCTTAGAAGAATATTTCAATGTTCTTTCAATATTCTGTCCTAAACACTATCTTTGTAATAAAACGCAATTAACCCCTATCTGCGCGTTTTATTTCAACTTAGAATTGTGTATTTTAAGCTAAATTTGAAAACAAAAATTATAAAAAACAACTTTTAAAGAATATATATTCCTGTATATTAAAACATAGAACCCAAGGTTGGGTCAACATTCAAGAAATTGTTTCAGATGTCTATTGTGAATGTCATCTCGAAATTAAATATTTTTGTTCCAATCTGTTGAAGATTATTGAATAAATTAGTAACTTACAATAGCATATCAGGAACTTTTCAGTAGTCCTGGACTGACATAAAGATGAGTGTTCAATTTGGGAAAAGAGATTGAACGAAGCTGTAGGATTCAGACCTGCTTGTTTTTTTCCTTTCCGTTCAACAAATCTGGCTTACTTTCCGGCCATACAGATTTTTTTTTCTCTTCAAGTATTTGTTTATTTAAGAACATTTTCCTCCGAAGTGCTGATAATGTAGAACTTTCAATTCCTTGTGAAGATTCCTCGAATGTTTCTATTCTGTTATAAGTTGATATAGTGAAGTCGAAATATGAATTCTCCACGCTGTTTTTAACTAAAGTAGTTTGGTCGGGCGTGGTATGGTTCCCAGACATAAAAACATAACGCATTCCGCATTTTGGAGGCTGGGTGCTGTATAACAGTGACAGTTAAATTCGTTTGTACTGGCTGAGGCTGCTGTTGACAAGCTGCCTTTGTGTAACAATGAGTGAAAACTCCTAAAGGTTTTGAGGCTAAAATGGTCGTATATTAAACATTGTAACCACCGTAACTTGGTGCTACATTGAGAGACAATGTTTGTGTATTCACATTTTCTGGAATGAATACAGGGAAACGTTATGCAGAGACTCATAGTGTAAACCTCACCTAAAATACAGCGAAACGTTATAGAAGAGACTCAGGGTGTGAACCTCACCTAAAATACAGCAAAACGTTATAGCAGAGACTCATGGTGTGAACCTCACCTAAAATACAGCGAAACGTTATAGCAGAGACTCAGAGTGTGAACCTCACCTAAGATACAGCGAAACGTTATAGCAGAGACTCAGAGTGTGAACCTCATGATGGTACATTCAATATTCTTATCTTATCTGTTAACATAAATATCTTCAATTTATGTTTGAATTCCTTTAAGGATAAGATTTCCGATCTAGTTTCGACTACACTCAGGAAACCACAAAATACAGTTTCGACTGCACTCAGTAAAACGTAAAATACAGTTTCAACTACACTCAGTAAACCATAAAATACAGTTTCAACTACACTCGGTAAACCATAAAATACAGTTTCGACTGCACTCAGGAAACCATAAAATACAGTTTCGACTACACTCAGGAAACCATAAAATACAGTTTCAACTACACTCGGTAAACCATAAAATACAGTTTCGACTACACTCAGGAAACCATAAAATACAGTTTCGACTACACTCAGTAAACCATAAAATGCAGTTTCAACTACACTCGGTAAACCATAAAATACAGTTTCGACTACACTCAGGTAAACCATAAAATACAATTTTTGAAATGTTTCGTAAAGTAACCTTAAATAATAAAACGATATTCAGCAGAGTCAGATAACTTTTTATCTTACTCAAAACGTTCAACAAATAAAGCTGAAACTTCAAGGATACAGTTATTGAATCGTATCCATTCCATACTTTTAAAAACCCTAGATTACATTTTTGTTTTGAACTTTGATGAGACAAAGAAATAAGACGTCACTAAAATGTTTTCAATACACTATACATTTATAGATTTTTAAAATAAATAATTTTGTAACATCAAAAAACTTTAAGAAATTTGAAACAAAGATAAAAGCAGTAATTAACAACAGACGATCGGTTAAAGGTCATTGCCGTTCTCCACTGAAGATAATATTGGTTTAATGAAAGTCGTTTGGAGTCAGGGTTTTTCATACTGTTATTGTATTGCTAGTATTATAATTACCACAGTATAATGCTCAGATATCAACCCACGTCAGCTTAGTTCGAATGATATGTTTTTTAATACAACAGAGAACATGTGTTGAGTGTAAGCACGATTACAGTCGTGTTACCAAACAACCTTAGTAAGGAGTTAGTTACACTGGATATAATGTAACTAATAGTGTTATTAACGAGTTCTTCCTCTAAGTGAATATATAAAGTTGAGTTACTGTGTAACAAGAGGATTTATATGTGGATCTGAGTATATACGTTCCCTGTGGATCTAAAAGTAGTCGTTACATAAAATATTGTCAGCCTCTTATGGAAAGCGTAGAACCATCCAGTACATGTATTCTTACAAATACCAATAACACTTGTCTAGTACATCTATTCTTATAAATACCAATAACACTTGTCCAGTACATGTATTCTTACAAATACCAATAACACTTGTCTAGTGTATGTATTCTTATAAATACCAATAACACTTGTCTAGTGTATGTATTCTTATAAATACCAATAACACTTGTCTAGTGTATGTATTCTTATAAATACCAATAAGACTTGTCTAGTACATGTATTCTTATAAATACCAATAACACTTGTCTAGTGTATGTATTCTTATAAATACCAATAACACTTGTTTAGTGTATGTATTCTTATAGATACCAATAACACTTGTCTTCTGTATGTATTCTTATAATGTTTGTTTCTTTCACAGCACTGATCAATAGGCTGTCTGAGCTGTGCTCACTATGGGTATCGAAACCCGGTTTTTAATGTTATAAGCCTTCAGACTTACTGTTATGCCACTGGGCGCACCAATAATATTATCAGGAATTTGTATTGTATTTCATCACAGAACATTCTTGATGGGGGAAGGGTGGAGGGTAATGAAGGTGTTTATAGCTGGAATTTATAATACGTTGTTAATGTAATAGAGAAAAGTAGGATAAGCTGTTTTCAAAGAAATATTATTGAGCTAAATATATGTGTTTTGGTTTTGTATTTACACCATGAATGTTATGAAATATCGTAACATCTAAATTGGAGAATGCTGATGTAGTTTTTGTGCAGGTTGTCGTTGTGATATAACTTTAGTAGAGAGAAGTGTCAGAGAAGCAATAAGATATCGAGGTTTTATATTATATTATCAACAGTAAGTACATTAGAGAATCTTCTTTCAAGTACTTGTATTCTTCTCACAGTCAAAATCAGCGACAAGTGACAACCCCCTCGCGCCCCTTTTCCACTCCCAGTTTTTTATCGCGCTACTGTGGTTTTACTTTTTCTCATCATTCACCCTCTCGACACATTCCTAGCCCTACCACAGCATACTGGAGCGAAAAAGTTCAGCTCATCTCTTGGAGGGCTGCTGCAAGAGTCCCAGATGGGAATTTCGTAATAAAAATCTCACAAACTTTCGGTCGCCAAGGAAATTTAATCATGAAGATATTTTACTCGGTGGCTGTGACGTTTCAGACACCGCCCCCTGTCGGTGGTTAACCTCGGCACTCCTTGTAACAGGAGGCTAAGAATGGACAAATGTTCCAGATGCCTTTGAAAAGCTCACACCTAAATCATATTTCTCTTCTTCTTTTTTTTTCTCTCTCTCTTTTTTTTTTCTTCTTGAGACAAGCGGATAAGAACAAAGACCTCTATTACTCAACGCTATCTCACAACTGACATTGTAAACTGCTATATACGGTCGTCTCAGTGTTGTTGTTCTTTGTTTTGTTCTACATTGGATTATTATTCATTACGGTGTATCTTACTTAATACTTACAATTTGGGAAGACTTCTAAATATTGGGTAAACGTAAGCAGTACAAACTTGTCTAGTTCTTACCAAAACAGGAACATTTTGGAAATTCTAAGGGGTAGTAAAGGTAATTGAATAACCATGGGTTAATTCACAAAAACTTAACCAGTATAATTTTCTAACTAGACACTGAGACAAAGAACTGAATTGCGATAAGATAATATTTACTCAAAGGTTAACAAACATGTAATTCTCCTATTGAGCATTATTGAAAGCTCTAAAGGTTGGATCAACCCAAATTATCAAATATTTGATTCCTTTGTACTCTATTCTGGGTAACTATAAGATACCCAAAATATTAGATAAACGTAACCAACCCATTATTGTATATATATGTACCAAGTAACAGGAGTCATTACTGTACTCAATAATATAGGACAAACGTAACCAACCCATTATTGTATTTATATATATATATATTTACCAAGTAACAGGAGTCATAACTGTTCTCAATAATATAGGATAAATGTAACCAACCCATTATTGTATTTATATATATATATTTACCAAGTAACAGGAGTCATTACTGTATTCAATAATATAGGATAAACGTAACCAACCCATTATTGTATTTGTATATATATATATATATTTACCAGTAACAGGAATCATTACTGTACTCCATACGGGCCCGGCATGGCCAGGTGATTAGGGCGCTCAACTCGCAATCTGTGGGTCACGGATTCGAATCCCCGTCCCACCAAACATGCTCGCCCTTTCAGCCGTGGGGGTGTTATAGTGTGACGGTCAATACCACTATTCGTTGGTAAAAGAGTAGCCCAAGAGTTGGCGGTGGGTGGTGATGACTAGCTGCCTTCCCACATGTCTTACACTGCTAAATTAGGGACGGCTATCGCTGATAGCCCTCATGTAGCTTTGCACGAAATCCATAACAAACAAACAATACTTCATACTATAGTATAAACGTAACCAACCCATTATTGTATATATATACACCTGGAAAAAAGTTAAGCACCCCCAAATATTTTTCAGGATTGCTTATTGAAAATAAGGTTTAATTTTCATGATGTTGAGCAATGTTCATAATTTCAAACATAATTAAAAGGATGTGAGCGTTCAGGTGTGACATTTTAAAATCAGGCGCGTTTTTTTTTCCCCTACCGTGCAACTTGCTCC
>NW_013668913.1:97193-105023 GCF_000517525.1 Limulus polyphemus | reverse complement strand
ACCAAGTAACAGGAGTCATCACTGTACTCCATAATATAAGATAAACGTAATAAATTTGTTTTTATTTGAACCCCTAAGTTATTTATATGGACGAGAAAGTTGAATATCAACTAACAAATTTGATTTTATACTTAAATATCACTTTGAGTCATGATTAAAATAAGGTTCATCTTCCGATAACGATTTGGTTTTCTTTGATTAAGTTATAGTAACTATCAGACTTGCTTTAAATGTTCTAACAATTTCTTTCATTGGGTTAATGTTCTTTTTCATTATTCGGTAAAAATTATGCAGTGTTCAGTCCACTTTAGGAAGGTGTTTTATTTCTCCTACCACAAGATCTATAAGTTCCCCGAGAAATAGGCTTAATAACTCACAAATAAAAGTGAACAGTCACTTATTCATTCAATTTTTTCTCGAGTCAAACTCAAAACTGGTTAACACACTCGCTAATTCAGTAATCAATCGATATTACGGTAACAAACACACTAATTAACTTGTTGCTATTCTTATATTACACTTACAACGCTAGAAACCAGGTTTTGATACCCGTGATGGGCAGAGCATAGATAATACATTGTGTAGCTTTGTGCTTAACTTCAAACAAAATATTATATTACATACTTGTTTTCCTCCAAGTCTTTAGAAAAATTCAAGACGTTACGTGCACGCTATGTTTAATCTAGACACATGGGAAATTTTTGGGCGTCCCACGTCATAACTATGTGTACTAAAACTGAGCCTAGTAAATCATACAAAACGTTCAAATTATAATACTTAAACAAAAATGACAACAAATATAAAGCATGGACTTTGTTTTCTTATCAGCTGTTAACGTAAAACTTTGCTAAATTTAGTAAGCTTATGCGAGTGGCGATGCGTTTTTTAAAGAGCTGAATGCACGTATTTCGTGTATTTTTGATCGGATTTGCGTAAGTTTTATGTATGTATAGAACTCTAAATATTAATACTCTGAAAAATATATAGTACCAGCTTTGAATACCACAAAACCATAAAGTTAACATGTGACTTTTATAATAAATCAACATCAGTTTGTGAAAATGTATATGTTCTTCTATAAGTACTACATATCTCATGCTCTTGAAATGTCAGTTGCTGTTGTTTTTAAATAACGTTCTAATTTGGAACATGTTAAATCCTGTCGAGGTCATGTTCCAGTTCTTGCGTTGCTTTCCGTACCATGTTTAAATGGTGGAAGCTACCTACTGTTTCAGGGACCTGCAATAAGATTGGAACATTGTTACTTCCAGATACTTCTGGTCCAATTCTATGATTGGTCAGCTTCAGAGAGAATGCGAAGTGTAAGAACAGTATGACGCTTACAGCCAGATTCTAATCTGACGTTAGTGTAAGAACAGTATAACGTCAGATTAGAATCTGGCTGTAAGCGTCAGTGTAACAACAGTTTGACGCTTACAGCCAGATTCTAATCTGACGTTAGTGTAACAACAGTATGACGCTTACAGCCAGATTCTAATCTGACGTTCCTGGTGATCGTGTAAGTTCACTGTTGTTGTATTTTCATCGTCTATAGTCTTTATCCACTTTAAAATACATTTGATTTTCATCTTCTTTTCCCTAACTAAAGTGCCTTTTTATTTATTTTTTCAATGCAATAAAGTTTATTTAATTCTTGAACTTAGCCCATTAGCTCATGGCCACTTGTTCGTCCATCTATTTCTGGCCCAGTCTTCAAGAAATAAAGTGTTTATTTTCTTTCCAATTTGACGCTGCACCTTTTCTCTTTCATTCCATCTGTAAAAAAAAACAGTACATGTAACTTCAGAACGCTAGGTTCCACAAACCTCTTACTATTGGAAAGATCAGGTTTATCCTAACACCCTTCCTGTTTGGGGTGAGTGGGCGTAGAGTTATTTCCTGTTATTCCTAAATAAAACCACCCATAATATTGTACGTGATCGATAAAATACTGATTTGTGAACTTGTATATATTACTTGGAATTCGTTGGTTTTCGTTGCAGTTATGTAAATACAAGTTTAGCAGATTAAAGGATGGCAACATGAAACCTGTTGGTACAGGTTATTTTATCATTTGTGTTAATGTAAAGCTGCAAGCCATATCAATTATGCGATTTTGAAATTCTGAGTTTAAACATAGATATAGTGAGTTTACCTACATTTATATGTGTGTGTGTTTAAAAGATGTATTTTTTATGGATCAGTAGCGAACCATTTGAGCAAATTACACGAAATGACAATCTTTTTTATTAAAAGACTTTGTGATAAGAATCACTTATTCTAAGAACTTAGGAGTAAAAGCAAAAATAATGTATATTAATGAGTCAACCACAATATACTTGCCATATCCAGTGCCGACGAGACCTTTCACACAATATTAGGGCTTTACAGACCGTCCAGGATACAACATACACAGCAGTGGTTAGGCCGCTATTTATGTTATTAAGAAACAAGGACAACAACTGGTAAGCCGGTGAAATGTAATTATTAACTCTATACGAGCTGACCACAAATGTTAAGTGGTTAAACCAATGTCGTGACATGTCAAATCAGTCTAGGCCTAATAGTCTAATACTCAACGTCAATGGCGGCAAAGTCTGAGAACGTCACATCCCTCGCCGATCATGTGACTGATGATGTCACAACAACATGCCAGCATGGTGTAATTTATATTGTTCACAAAAAGTTTAAATCACACTTTACATTTATGTTGGTTACATTTTTTTATTTTGTCGTCTATAGTTACTACAATAATAGCTACAAAATAGATTACTAGTTTTTATAAAAAAAAAATTAAACCTAACAAAAAATGAATAAATAAGGAAAGTTTGAACCGGCACATTTTTTATGTCTCGAAAGACCTCTTCAGGACACCAAGATTCTATAGAGTCATTTAATGACGTAATTTTAAATTTCAGTTTTATAAACTCGGAAAATTTTGAAATTAACGTAGAATGTCTGACAAATTAACTCTTTACAACTTAGGCTTTTTTCTTTAAGAAAAATCATGTTTTTATCACTTCTGAATTATTGTGACACTAACAACAATTAAATTGTATTAGTGAATATAAAAATGTGTTTTGATTCCTTTATGGAACTTTAGCCAAATAAATATAATCATTTCCAATACTTAATTAATGCCAGACATACGTTTATACAGGAATAATGGATTAATCATCTCACAACTTTAACCCTAAATAATTCATAATATTGTACTTTTAACTACGCGTCTTAGAACATCGAATGTACAATCACGTGACATAGAGTTTCGGAAGTGTATATTTTGAATTACTGGTTCTTCCATGAGATATATATAACCAGAATTTATTTTCCAGCAAAGCTTTTATTCTTTATTTGCCACGTTCCTTGTTTTGCAATGATCTGTTACATTTACTTCTTTGTTTGTATTCTAAAAAGAATGAGTCCTGCGATAAATTAAGGCCAGCAAAAGTTGTTTAGAAATAGACATATGGTATAAGGTTCTGTTTCGTTGAGAAGAGAGAGAAAATAGTCTTGAAAAATGACAATGTAATCCGATGACAGAAACCACCTGTCACATCTTTTCATCCTTTATCTTGCTGTTCAAACAACTTGGATTGCGGGGATAGATGAGGGTGTGCTCGACGCAGATGTCTGTACAAGTAGACTTCATATCGGAAACAACTTCTGGCTCTGGTACCGCCGATAGGGGGACAGATGTCTGTACAAGTAGACTTCATATCGGAAACAACTTCTGGCTCTGGTACCGCCGATGGGGGGACAGATGTCTGTACAAGTAGACTTCATATCGGAAACAACTTCTGGCTCTGGTACCGCCGATGGGGGGACAGATGTCTGTACAAGTAGACTTCATATCGGAAACAACTTCTGGCTCTGGTACCGCCGATGGGGGGACAGATGTCTGTACAAGTAGACTTCATATCGGAAACAACTTCTGGCTCTGGTACCGCCGATGGGGGGATATTTATTTCCTATCAACATAATTTAAATGCATAAGAACACGAACGTGGTAGCTAACTGTCCATGAGTTGGCAAGCCTTGTTGACTCATCTATAAGCAGGCGAGAGTCGGTGGCCTCAAGAGTTATATCTATTGTACTACACCTGCAACTACCCTGAAACATTTAAGTAAGCTCCCCCTTATCAGTGGCTCAACGGTAAGTCTGAAGGCTCGTGACGGTACAAGTCGGGTTTCGATACCTGTGGTGGGCAGAGCATAGGTACTCCATTGTGTAGCTTTGAGCATAACATCAAATAAAACAAACAAACAAAACATTTCCATAAAAACTCGTCTAAGGTTTTTATTTGACTTTCTTATAAATGTTAAGTTTGGTAGTTCTGCTTGGGTCTACGCTCACCAATTTTGAAAATTTTGAGATTAAGTAAATAGAGGAAGGAAATTCGTATGCAAATTATCTTAGAAACAACATCATCGTGAAGAAATGGGGTGGACTTAATTAGAAGCTAGCTCAGTATATTTGTTTTCTACTTCATTTGTAACTATAAAACAACAAAATGTAATGCTAATGGAAACATACATACTTTTTGTTAATTTCTTTTCATCACCGAAACGTGAATATTAATAAATATATAAGATGATGTAGAGACTTACTCCAGTAAGAGTAAAACAAACAGATAAAGTAGGCTTCTTAGTGATGAGATGTAAACAGTTTGTTTGGTTTAAATACGTAGATATCTCGTTACCTACCAGTAATAAACTAGACTAGTTAAGATATTTGAATAACATGTCACATTATTCATTATTATTCAGAGAACTAACTGGTTATTTTTGTAACTTATAATTTATTTCTTTACCCACCGAACAAAAGAAATATTAGACCTCTACTCTATCTTTTCTTCGTTCAAATTCACGTTTTGATGAATAAAATAACTCAACAAATAAACAAATAACCAGTTAGTCCACTAAATAATGATTGTGACGATAAGCCACATGTTATCCAAACACCTTAAGTAACTTACGTCATGAGTGATGAGTGAAGGACTTTACATCTAAACAAAACAAATCTACATACTACTTGATGTACAAACACGGTTAAGGTTATCATACTTGGTGTACAAAGACAGATAAGGTTATCATAGTTGGTGTACAAACACGGTTAAGGTTATTATACTTGGTGTACAAACAAGGTTAAGGTTATCATACTTCTTGGTGTGCAAACAAGGTTAAGATTACCATACTTCTTGGTGTACAAACATCGTTAAGGTTATTATAATTGGTGTACAAACACGGTTAAGGTTACCATACTTCTTGGTGTACAAACATGGTTAAGGTTATCATACTTCTTGGTGTATAAACAAGATTAAGATTACCATACTTCTTGGTGTACAAACATCGTTAAGGTTATTATAATTGGTGTACAAAGACGGTTAAGGTTATCATACTTGGTGTACAAAGACGGTTAAGGTTATCATACTTGGTGTACAAACACGGTTAAGGTTACCATACTTCTTGGTGTACAAACATGGTTAAGGTTATCATACTTGGTGTACAAACATGGTTAAGGTTATCATACTTGGTGTATAAACACGGTTAAGGTTACCATACTTCTTGGTGTACAAACATGGTTGAGGTTATTATACTTGGTGTATAAACACTGTTAAGGTTATCATACTTGGTGTACAAACACGGTTAAGGTTAACATACTTCTTGGTGTACAAACATGGTTAAGGTTATCATACTTGGTGTACAAACATCGTTAAGGTTATTATAATTGGTGTACAAACACGGTTAAGGTTACCATACTTCTTGGTGTACAATCATGGTTAAGGTTATCATACTTGGTGTACAAACATGGTTAACGTTATCATACTTGGTGATTCCTATATTTCCATTATGAACAATCATTTCTATCTTATCATACCACCTGGCGAAAGAAAGGCTGTAACCCTCTGCTGGCCTCTTGTCTGGAATGAAATCACTTCTTGATTATAAAATGATAATAAATAGCATGAACATATGAAACGCACGCTCGTCTCTTGAAAATATTACTATAACCTAAGTCGTTTTGGAATACACCATTACCGATGTCAGATGAAAAGTGGATATCAAATTGAGTTTTGAAGCTAGCTAGTTTGTCTTACTATTCTTGAAATTCTTATTTTTTTGTAGGCGGTTTAAACGTTGGAGTAAAAAGTCATTAATATAAAACAGTTATAAACTTCTCCACCAATAAATTTCATTTGTCACTATCAGAATAAAACCTGCTTGAAATGAAGAGAAACGAGAAGGCGTATGTGACGAATTTGTGATACCTACTGAGCAGGATGAGTCACGTCCACATACAAAAACTGATTCATTTTAATTTTCTCTCGAGGCCAGAGTGCAATACTATTATCGCTGTCATATTCCAAATGGCGGTTACACCTGCCTGAACGCACGTGAGTTAACGTCATTTAACAAGGTTCTTTTCTACCCATTCGAAAATGGGCGAGGTTTTGTGGAACACCGAGGATTAAGTTATAGCACTGTGCTGCTGTAGTGTTAATGAGACTCGGTGTATTCCGTGCCCGAACACAATTTTCTATGTAAAACCAAATAACGCTACTTTCCTTTCTATTTTCTTCATTACAATAAGGTTGTGTTCCACCGGCTGTCGATAATTAACTTTAGGTGGCGTCATTTAAACCATATTTATATTTTTATGTAGTGGATTTATTTATGATTAAAGATTAATACTTAAATGAGATTCAACTAAGCCCTCCCCCACAATGTATTACCTGCTATCAAACATAAAATTTTCTAACAGCTCCATGGAGATGGAGAAAGACAGAACAGTAAGAATTCACCTAAACGAATAAACCGAAGGACAAGAAAAATAACAATGTTCTGAAGCTGAGTTGTAAAAGCTGAAGCTGTAGAGTTGGCAATGTTTTCTCAACTACCGTAATCTCCTTTCGTCAACTCACTATCTTCCACATCCTAACTGTCATCTTTTTTTTCTTTTTTTTAGGTCGATGAAAACTGTTATGGTAGCAAAAAACATTGTTGTAACAGGTAGCATAAGGAAACATTGTCGTGTTTAACCTCCAATCACAGGTAGCATATGGAATCATTGTCGTCTTTAACCTCCAATCACACGTAGCATAAGGAAACATTGTCGTCTTTAACCTCCAATCACAGGTAGTACATTGTTGTATTTAAACTCTAATCACAGGTAGCATAATGAAACATTGTTGTATTTAAACTCCAATCACAGGTAGTATAAGGAAACATTGTTGTATTTAAACTCCAATCACGTACATCTTACAGAACTCGAATATACACAACCTCAACTACTAATTTCCGAAAAAAGCAAACAACAACAAAAAAAGAATAAAACACTTAGTTAAGACCACAGGGAAGCCATTTCCATCTAGTAAGCAGAGAAATAAAAGGTACATTGTTCACAGTATGGTTACTTTTAAAACTGAACAAAGAAATAAAACGTACATTATTCACAGTATGGCCACTAAAACAGAACAAAAATAAAACGTACATTGTTCACACTATGGTCACTTTTAAAACTGAACAGAGAAATAAAACGTACATTGTTCACAGTATGGTCACTTTTAAAACAGAACAAAGAAATAAAAGTTATATTGTTCACACTATGGTCACATTTAAATCTGAACAAAGAAATAAAAGTTACATTGTTCACAGTATGGACACTTTTAAAACAGAACAAAGAAATAAAAGGTACATTGTTCACACTATGGTCACTTTTAAATCTGAACAAAGAAATAAAAGTTACATTGTTCACACTATGGTCACATTTAAATATGAACAAAGAAATAAAAGTTACATTGTTCACACTATGGTCACATTTAAATA
>NW_013668913.1:72612-96444 GCF_000517525.1 Limulus polyphemus | reverse complement strand
GGTTGTTGGTAATAATGGATAGTTTCATTAAACAGACTGACATATCTTCTGGTTGTTGGTAATAATGGATAGTTTCATTAAACAGACTGACATATCTTCTGGTTGTTGGTAATAATGAAGGGTATATATTTAACATACCTTGACTAAGTTATCTTCTCTCTTGAGAGACTCTTTGAACCACAGAAAAATAAGCTAATTCATATAAAGAGTTAAAGTAGAGAAGAAGTTATCTGTAAATAGATGTGTTAGATGTCATAAATGAAAATATAGATTGACAGTCATGTAGTGAATCTTTATAAGAATAATGTTCTAAAACTCATGCTGCCCATAGAACTACGTTCTCTATCACTGATTATGCTTGATCTAGTGGCCGTGGTTATTCACTGTTGCCTGACACCACTCTCCACTGTAAGAAACTTCTGTAAGATGGCGAGGTCAATATCAGACATGTCACATATCTGTGAACGTGGGCTTCCAATACCAAGTTTAAGCAGTCCAAAGGCATGAAAAAAGACGTTATTTTTGACATGTATATCGAAATATATGACCCTTCTTCAACTATTTGTTTATTATTTTAAATGGTACTAGGAGATATGCCCAGCTTCATTTCAATGGATTTTGAGTTGGAGAGTTATCTTTCATAGTCGCAGATATTAATTTGTTAATGAGGGGTTGCTCCAGATTGAAATTTGTGAGACTTTGATTTTTCTATTTTCGTGTAAATTATTGAGGACACTTTGGTAGAAGTATTTTTTGTTTGGTTTAATAATCTCGGAAAGACCTGTGGAATAATCCTTTACGTAAAGCCCTAACCAGAGGCATTACATTTTCGAACTGCCAGGAATCTACCGCGATCCAAATATATAGTGTTAAGTATAAGGAAATTCCACAATTAAGTGATTATATCTTAACAGCTACTTGTTCTCGCAATCTGCGGTCGCGGGTTCGAATCCAAAATAACAAACGAAGCTACTTGTCCTAGAAAAGCAAAATGTCACCAGTGCACATTGAGAGCTGTAAGTTTTATTGAATGAAGACTGGACATGATACACAGCGTCCTTCATAGCTGAATCGTAAAACACCTTTCTATTTTATTCCTACAATACAGAAAAAGAGAATTGGCAATTTTAACGAAACCTGTGTCATTGTACAGGATATTACAATAATCAATTAACGTTGACCAGAAGTAACATAACCGTAGCGGAAATAAACTTGATAAGCTGACTAAGAGTATATTAACTCAGTATATTAACACCTTCTGTGTCAGCTTGTTTTTTAAACACGTTGATAAAAACAAATTCTTGTTTTTAATGTTACAATTATTATCTACTATTTGTGTATACTTCCACTGGTAGTTACTGTCTGATAGACGTTACTGATGGAACGGACGTTAAGTCAATCCATGTACAGTTGTTTGAATACCAAGTAAAACTTCGCCCTCATTTGGGTACTTATGGTAATCTATTAGTGGGCCTATTTCTGTTTTACACTATTCTTGATAATAAGGGTGTTGGTAAGTTTAAATCCAGTTCATTGTAATCTATTAGTGGGCCTATTTCTGTTTTACACTATTCTTGATAATAAGGGTGTTGGTAAGTTTAAATCCAGTTCATTGTAATATATTAGTGGACCTATTTCTGTTTTACGTTGTTCATGATAACAGGTGTGCTGGTAAATGTGAATACCGTTCATGATAATCTATTAGTGGACTTATTTCTGTTTTACACTGCTCATGATAATAATTGTGTTGGTAAGTTTGAATTGCATTCATGATAATCTATTAGTGGCCTTATTTCTGTTTTACGCTATTCTTGATAATAAGTGTTCTGGTAAGTTTGAATCCTGTTCATGGTAATCTCTCAGTAGGCCTATTTCTGTTTACGCTATTCTTGATAATATGGGTGCTGGTTAGTTTGAATACCGTTCATGGTAATATATTAGTGGGCTTATTTCTGTTTTACGCTATTCATGATAATAAGTGTGTTGGTAAGTTTGAATCCTGTTCACGGTAATCTATTAGTGGACCAATTTCTATTTTGCGCTTTTCTTGATAATAAGTGTGCTGGTAAGTTTGAATCCCGTTCATGGTAATCTATCAGTGTGCCTATTTCTGTTTTACGCTATTCTTGATAATAAGTGTGTTTATAAGTTTGAATTCTGTTCATGGTAATCTATTAGTGGGCCTATTGAAATTTTATGCTATTCTTGATGATAAGTGTGTTGATAAGTTTGAATCCTCTTCATGGTAATCTATTAGTGGGCCAATTTCTGTTTCACGCTATTCTTGATAATAAGTGCGCTGGTAAGTTTGAATACTGTTCATGGTAATCTATTAGTTGGCCTATTTCTGTTTTTCGCTATTCTTGATAATAGATGTGCTATTAAGTTTGAATCCTGTTCATGGTAATCTGTTATAGGGCCTATTGAAATTTTACGCTATTCTTCATAATAAGTGTGTTGATAAGTTTGAATCCTCGTCATGGTATTCTATTAGTGGGCCTATTTCTGTTTTACAGTATTCATGATAATAATAGTGCTAGTAAGTTTGAATCCCATTCATGGTAATCTATTGGTGGGCATATTTCTATTTCATAGTGTCCATGATAATAAGTGTGTTTATAAGTTTTAATGCCGTTCATGGACCTATCAATTTCCCTATTTCTATTTTACGCTATTCTTGATAATAAGTGCGCTGGTAAGTTTGAATCCCGTTCATGGTAATCTATCAGTGTGCCTATTTCTGTTTTACGCTATTCTTGATAATAAGTGTGTTGATAAATTTCAATCCTATTTATGGTAATCTATCAGTGGGTCTATTTCTGTTTTACGCTATTCTTGATAATAAGTGCGCTGGTAAGTTTGAATACAGTTCATGGTAATCTATTAGTGGGCCTTTTTCTGTTTCACCTTGTTCATGTTAATAATTGAGATGGTAAGTTTGAATCTTGTTCATCGTAATCTATTAGTGGGGCTATTTCTGTTTTATGCTATTCTTGATAATAAGTGTGTTTTTAAGTTTGAATCCTGTTCATGGTAATCTATTAGTGGGCCTATTTGAATTTCAAGCTATTCTTGATAATAAGTGTGTTGATAAGTTTCAATCTTGTTCATGGTAATCTATTAGAGGGCCTATTTCAATTTTACGCTATTCATGATACTATGTGTGTATGTAAATTTAAATCCAATTCATGGTAATCTATCAGTGGGCCTATTTCTGTTTTACAATATTCATGATAATAAGTGTGTTTGTAAATTTCAATCCACTTCATGGTAAGCTATTATTGGACCTATTTCTGTTTTATGCTTTCATGATAATAATTGAGCTGTTAAGTTTGAATCTTGTTCATGGTAATCTATTAGTGGGGCTATTTCTGTTTTATGCTATTCTTGATAATAAGTGTGTTTATAAGTTTGAATCATGTTCATGGTAATCTATTAGTTGGCCTATTTCAATTTTAAGCTATTCTTGATAATAAGTGTGTTGATAAGTTTTAATCCTGTTCATGGTAATCTATTAGTGGGACTATTTCTATTTTACACTATTCATGATAATAAGTGTGTTGGTAAGTTTGAATCCCATTCATGGTAATCTATTAGTGGGCCTATTTCTGTTTTACACTATTCATGATAATAAGTGTGTTGGTAAGTTTGAATCCCATTCATGGTAATTTATTAGTGGGCCTATTTCTGTTTTCCTTTATTCATGATAATAAGTGTGTTTGTAAATTTCAATCCTATTCATGGTAATCTATTAGTGGGCCTATTTCTGTTTTACAATATTTATGATAATAAGTGTGCTGGTAAATTTGAATCCCATTCATGGTAATTTATTAGTGGGCCTATTTCTATTTTCAACTATTCATGATAATAAGTGTGTTGGTAAGTTTAATCTCATTCATGGTAATCTATTAGTGGGTCTATTTCTTTTTTACACTATTCATGATAATAAGTTAATTGATATATCTGAATCCCATTCATAGTAATCTATTAGTGAGCCTATTTCTGTTTTACGCTATTCTTGATAATAAATGTGCTATTAAGTTTGAATCTTGTTCATGGTAATCTATTTGTGGGCCTATTAAATTTTACGCTATTGTTGATAATAAGTGTGTTGATAAGTTTGAATCCTCTTCATGGTATTCTATTAGTGGGCCAATTTCATATTTACGCTGTTCATGATAATCAATTTGCAGGTAAGTTTGAATTCCGTTCATGGTAATCTATTAATTGGCCTATTTCTGATTTACACTATTCATGATATTAAGTGTGCTGGTAAGTTTAAATCTCGTCAGCATAAACTGATGATAAATCATAAAGTCGTCTCAAGCCGTTCACTATTAGGATTATGTATAAGACGAAAGAATGTACGAGATGGAAGAAAAGACAATAAACCATTTGTAAGAAGGACAAACCTTCAGAATGAAAAACAAACGAGAGAAAAAAACGGGAAGAGAGGAAAGAGATAACTGTGAGAGCAAATACCAGTATATATATATATATATGGGTGTGTGTGTGTTTCTCAAGGATCGTATATCACTTAGGTTTTTGTAATCAAAATAGTCTGATAATATTGATGTTGGAAATTCTCCACAGAGAATGTTTTTAACGTGCTCTATACTTTATTTTGCGAATAAAAAAACATTTATAGAACTTCCTAGGACACTAAGTATAAAATGCAATACACTACTTCTTTACCTAAGAGCATGGGTAAAAAAAGGTTATAATCCACAGTTTTGTTACTGGTAAATAATACTGAACTGGATGGATCTAACAACACTCTATTGTAAATATCCTGGTTGTGTTTTGTACTGAACTTGTTGAATCTAACAACACTTTTATAAATGCCTCGTTTGTGTTGAACTGGGTGAATCTAACAACACTATTATAAATGCCTCGTTTGTGTTTTGTGCTGAACTGGGTGTTTATCTGTTGCTTATCGAAGTGTTGTTGTATTTGAGGAATGATAAAAAAAAAGGTTTACTGCTTGTTAGTGAATGTTATTTTAATGGAATATTTAACGTGTTGTTTGTTTGTTATGCTTTCTCATATTACATTGCCCATTAATATATTTATGATAATGAAATCTAATATAAGTTATTTATTTGTGGTTCTTACTGGCATTAACGTGTTGATTAGGAAACTTTGTAGTGATGGCATGATAAAATGTTGTTTTGTTTTCCATTTTAGTACTGCCATATTGATTATTAGGTGCTGTGGTAATAATTGTTCGTTTGTTGTGATTTCTAGTAACCATATTAATTAATAAGTTTATGGAATGAGAAATGTTTTTTAGGCTTTCTGATGGTATGCCACTGTGTTGATTAGTAGATCTTGTTTTTGTGGAATGGTAAAAAGATGTATGATTGTTGTACTACTGAGTTTATATCAGGTTCTCATCAACAACAATGTTGTTATTATAAACGTTTATTCAAGTGTGGAACGACGAACATATCTATATAACATATACATATTTGATCTATTAGAAGAGATTCATCATACTACTGTAAATTGTACCTCAGCAAGCGTTCTATTTTTTTTAGAATTTTTTGACTATTTAATGTTTATTGCAAGTGAACCTTGTAACAATAAACTATCCCTTACATTTAGCATTCACAGTGTTCTGGCCTACTAGCCTACTGATCAGTAACTGGTATAGTGATCAAATCATATGAATGTTGGTTGTCTTATTGTACATTCTACCACTAGCCTACTGATCAGTATCTTGTGTAGTGATCAAATCATATGATTGTTGGTTGTCTTGTTGTACATTCTACCACTAGCCTACTGATCAGTATCTGGTGTAGTGATCAAATCATATGATTATTGGTTGTCTTGTTGTACATTCTACCACTAGCCTACTGATAAGTATCTGGTGTAGTGATCAAATCATATGATTGTTGGTTGTCTTATTCTACATTCTACCACTAGCCTACTGATCAGTATCTGGTGTAGTGATCAAATCATGTGATTGTTGGTTATCTTGTTGTACATTCTACCAATAGCCTATTGATCAGTATCTGGTGTAGTGATCAAATCATATGATTGTTGGTTGTCTTGTTGTACATTCTTCCACTAGCCTACTGATCAGTATCTGGTGTAGTGATCAAATCATATGATTGTTGGTGGACTTGTACATTCTACCAATAGCCTATTGATCAGTATCTGGTGTAGTGATCAAATCATATGATTGTTGGTTGTCTTGTTGTACATTCTACCAAAAGCCTATTGATCAGTATCTGGTGTAGTGATTTGGAGAATGGAAATGTTGTTTCTAATATTGTGCTTTCATACTGTAGTTTTTATTAGTAGGAGTAGTAACCAATTTGAAGATTGAAAGAAACTTGTTCTTCATAACAGCAGAGTGATAATTAGCCGGTAAGTCAAACATTCATACCTGTGCACGTGTTTTCCTCACTTGGTAGAACACTTATCTGGCGTATGACAGGTCTTGAGTTCAAATGCAAGGCGAGGTCTAGACATCGCAAGTTCCTTCATCTCTTCATAACTATCTTTATTCTAGTATTTATACTATGAAAAAGAACTACAGTGGATGTTCGTACCTGGGTTTACCTAAATGTGGACTTTTCTATTACTTATCAGTATCAGTGGATGATAGTTTATTCCATGTGTCTAGCTATAATCTTTACGTTTAGTGCCTCACTTTCAGACTCGAACAGAGATCGGTTTGATACGTTCTGCTTCCCTCTTTTAAACTGAACCACTCTGTCATCCTCGTTATTATGTGTGACTACCTATTGCAATAAATAAACAAATAATTCATGATGGCGCCACAGGAAGGCTCAAATTAAAATCAAAAAGTAAAGAAACACGAAGCCAACAAACTGTATATATCAAAATATTTAAATAACACCAATTACCCTCCTATAAAACTTTTAGACGTCAGGACACATTCGTAACGTGATTTTACCCAAGGGGAAAGTAAGTCCCACGTATTTTCTATTTTTGAGAATTGCGGTAATTACTAAGAATTTCCAAATGGACAATTGTTTAATCTTTCATACCATAACGAGGCTCAAAAAGGGGAAATATTTTCCAACTAGCTGCTTGTGATACCCCTCTTTCATTATCACCACATTCCTTAGTACGATGCTATTTTAGTATAAAGAGTGTTGGTGAACTGAAGAGGTTCAGAGCTCTAGAAGGTTAGCTGCTCTGTCAGTGTTGTTTATTAATACCGACTTGCTACCAGCTTTTCAATTACCACACATCAGTCAACTAACTGTTAACACACATTAGTCAACTTACTGTCAACACACATTAGACAATTTATTGTAACAATACCTTAGTCAACATATTGTAAACATACTTTAGTCAACTTATTGTCAACAGACATCAGTCAACTAACTGTTAACACACATTAGTCAACTTATTACTACCATACATTAGTCAACTTACTATCAACACACATTAATCAACTTACTACTCCCACACATTAGTCAACTTACTACTATCACACATTAGTCAACTTTCTGTCACCACAGATTAGTCTACTTACTGTCACCACACATTAGTCAACTAATTGTAACAATACCTTAGTTAACTAACTGTTAGCACACATTAGTGAACTTACTGTCACCATGCATTAGTCAACTTATTGTAAGAATACCATAGTCAACTAACAGTTAACACATATTAGTCAACTTACTACTACCACAAATTTAGTCAACTTACTGTCACCACACATAAGTCAACTTATTGTAACAATACCTTAGTCAACTAACTGTTAACACACATTAGTCAATTTATTGTAACAATATCTTAGTCAACTAACATTTAACACACATTAGTGAACTAACTGTAACAATACCTTAGTCAACTAACTGTTAACACACATTAGTGAACTTACTGTCACCACACATTAGTCAACTTATTGTAACAATACCATAGTCAACTAACAGTTAACACACATTAGTCAACTTACTACTACACAAATTTAGTCAACTTACTGTCACCACAAATTACTCAACTTACTGTCACCACACACTACTCAACTTATTGTAACAATATCTTAGTCAACTAACAGTTAACACACATTAGTCAACTTACTACTACCACAAATTTAGTCAACTTACTGTCACCACACATTAGTAAATTTACTGTCGCCACACATTAGTCAACTTACAGTAACCATGAATTAGTCTACTTACTGTCAACACACATTAATCTACTTACAGTCACCACAAATTAGTCAACTAACTGTTACCACACAGTAGTCAACTTACTGTTACTACACATTAGTCAACTTACAGTCACCACACATTAGTCTATTTACTGTCAACACACATTAGTCAACTTACAGTCACCACACATTAGTCTACTTACTGTCAACACACATTAGTCTACTTACAGTAACCACAAATTAGTATACTTACTGTAAACACACACATTAGTCAACTTACTGTCACCCCAAATTAGTCTACTTACTGTTACTACACATTAGTCAACTTACAGTCACCACACACAATAGTCAACTAAATGTTAACGCACATTAGTCAATTTACTACTACCATACATTAGTCAACTTTCTGTCACCAAAAATTAGTCTACTTACTGTCACCTCACATTAGTCAACTTATTGTAACAATACCATAGTCAACTAACAGTTAACACACATTATTCAACTTACTACTACCACAAATTTAGTTAACTTACTGTCACCACACACTAGTCAACTTATTGTAACAATACCTTAGTCAACTAACTGTTAACACACATTAGTGAACTTACTGTCACCACACATTATTCAACTTACTGTCACCACACATTAGTCAACTTATTGTAACAATATCTTAATCAACTAACAATTAACACACATTAGTCAACTTATTGTAACAATATCTTAGTCAACTAACAGTTAACACACATTAGTCAACTTACTACTACCACACATTTAGTCAACTTACTGTCACCACACATTAGTCAATTTACTGTCGCCACACATTAGTCAACTTATTGTAACAATACCATAGTCAACTATCTGTTAGCACACATTAGTCAACATATTGTAACAATACTTTAGTTAACTAACTGTTAACACACATTAGTCAACCTATTGTAACAATACCATAGTCAACTATCTGTTAACACACATTAGTGAACTAACTGTAACAATACCTTAGTCAACTAACTGTTAACACACATTAATGAACTTATTGTCACCACACATTATTCAATTTATTGTAACAATACCATAGTCAACTATCTGTTAACACACATTAGTCAACATATTGTAACAATACTTTAGTCAACTAACTGTTAACGCACATTAGTCAACTTTTTCTAACAATACCTTAATCAGCTAACTGTTAACACACATTAGTCAACTTACTGTTACCACACATTAGTCAACTAACTGTTACCACAAATTAGTTTACTTACTTTTACCACACATTAGTCTACTTACTTTTATCACACATTAGTCAACTTACTGTCAACACACATTAATCAACTTACTGTTACCATAAATTAGTTTACTTACTTTTACCACACATTAGTCAACTTACAGTAACCACGAATTAGTCTACTTACTGTCAACACACATTAGTCTAATTACAGTCACCACAAATTAGTCAACTAACTGTTACCACACAGTAGTCAACTTACTGTTACTACACATTAGTCAACTTACAGTCACCACACATTAGTCTATTTACTGTCAACACACATTAGTCAACTTACAGTCACCACACATTAGTCTACTTACTGTCAACACACATTAGTCTACTTACAGTAACCACAAATTAGTATACTTACTGTAAACACACATTAGTCAACTTACTGTCACCCCAAATTAGTCTACTTACTCTTACTACACATTAGTCAATTACAGCCACCACACACAATAGACAACTAAATGTTAACGCACATTAGTCAACTTTCTGTCACCAAAAATTAGTCTACTTACTGTCACCACACATTAGTCAACTTATTGTAATAATACCATAGTCAACTAACAGTTAACACACATTATTCAACTTACTACTACCACAAATTTAGTCAACTTACTGTCACCACACATTAGTCAACTTATTGTAACAATACCATAGTTAACTATCTGTTAACACACATTAGTGAACTGACTGTTAACACCCATTACTTAACTTACTTTTACCACACATTAGTCTACTTACTATTACCACACATTAGTCAATTTACAGTAACCACGAATTAGTCTACTTACTGTCAACACACATTAGTCTACTTACTGTCAACACACATTAGTCTACTTACAGTCACCACAAATTAGTCAACTAACTGTTAACATGCATTAGTCAACTTATTGTAACAATTCTTTAGTCAACTATCTGTTAACACACATTAATCAACTTACTGTCACCACACATTAGTCAACTTATTGTAACAATATCTTAATCAACTAACTGTTAACACACACTAGTCAACTTACTGTCACCACACATTAGTCAACTTATTGTAACAATCCCTTAGTCAACTAACTCTTAACACACATTAGTCAACTTACTGACAACACACATTAGTCAACTAACTCTCACCACACATTAGCAAATTTACAGTCACCACATATTAGTCAATTTACTGTCAACACACATTAGTCAACTTACTGTTACCACACATTAGTCAACTCACTCTTAACACACATTTGTTAACTTACTGTTAACACACATTAGTGAACTTACTGTCAACACAAAGTAGTCACTTTATTGTAAGAATACCTTAGTCAACTAACTCTTAACTCACTTTAGTCAACTTACTACTACCACAAATTAGTCAACCTACAGTCACTCCACATTAGTCAACTTATTGTAGAATACCTTAGTCAACTAACTATTAACACACATTAGTCAAGTTACGGTCATCACAAATTAGTCAACCTACAGTCACCCCACATTAGTCAACTTATTGTAACAATACCTTAGTCAACTAACTATTAACACACATTAGTCAACTTACGGTCATCACAAATTAGTCTACTTACTGTTACCACACATTAGTCAACTTATTGTAACAATACCTTAGTCAACTAACTATTAACACACATTAGTCAACTTACTGTTACCACAAATTAGTCAACCTACAGTCACCACACATTAGTCAACTTACGGTCATCACAAATTAGTCAACCTATTGTAACAATACTTTAGTCAACTAACTATTAACACACATTAATCAACTTACGGCCATCACAAATTAGTCTTCTTACTGTTACCACACATTAGTCTACTTATTACCACCACAAATTATTCAACTTACTGTTAACACACATTAGTCATTTTACTGTTACCACACATTAGTCAACTTACTACTACCACACATTTGTCAACTTACTGTTACCACACATTAGTCAACTTACTCTCACCACACATTAGTCAACTTACTGTCAACACACATTAGTCAACTTACTGTCAACACACATTAGTCAACTCACTTTCAACACACATACGTCAACTTACTATAATGTGAAAAATGTGTATCTCAATAAGGAACATTATCAGATTGGTATTTCAAAAAACAGATGAAACCAAAACACATGCACTTGAGTGCAAACTGTCGGCTTTCATTTTTCCTTGTATAAGTATGAATAAGAAAAGAAATTAAAATTTTAACGATAAGAAGTGTTGGCATTGTTATCCGTATAGCTAAATGAAGCAGTCTAAATTTGCCAACCAAAGTAGGGATTGAAAATCGTTTTAAAATCTATCCAACTAGTATCACTTGTTTGTGTACTTTTCATTTCAACATTTTTTGTTTGTTTGGATAGTTCTTATAGCAATCCTACAAATAATCAACGATCCCTACTTTCTGTTAAAATATTTTCCTATTTATTGTTCAGTTTTTATATGTCCGATGAGTGGACACAACATCTATAAACTTTTAGTATAGTTATATCCTTGATAGCTATAACTTTTACAAGAATTAAAACCACAATCACAAATTCATAAAATGTAATCCTTATTTTGGCCTACAGATAGGTGTATAAAGCTGCCAAAGTAGAGATTGAATCTTATAAATTTGTGATTTGGGTTTTAATTCTTGTTTCATTACTTTTTGTAGCAAGATCCCTACTTCATTTTAAAATCAATATTTTTTAATACTCTTGTTAGTTTACTCTTTATGTTATACCTGTATAAAGTATACACTTTACCTTTAGAAACTATCGCTTGTCTATCCATTGACATGTAGCGCTATCTGCTGGGTTTAAAAAATATTTAAGTACGTGCATCATATGTTTACCATTTATAAAAAATCTGTGTATATTTATCGTAATATCAAAAGCGGATACCCACAGACCAGTCAAGTAAGCTGGAGAAATTTTGTAGCAATAGTCCGAGGAAGGTAGGTTGTAGACGAAAAAGTTGCTGTTCTAGAAATTTTTGAATTGTTATACCGGAAATGTTAGCGAGCTCTTTAGAGTATTATTGGCATATATGCGCATAATATGTCATAACCAATACTTTGAATTGTCGGTTTTCCGCTTAGGAATTCAATAGGTTGGTTTTCGGCATGTGAATTATTTGGAAACCTTGTCGATCCCTACTATTAAGTACTACCGTATATGACGTATAACTTATTAATATAGTTTATATCTTATTACACATTGCTTCTATAAAACGACATAGTATGTTTGCCATCGTAAAACGTACTTCGATATCAAACTCCAACATCATAAGATATGTTACTGAAACATGTTGTGTTAAAAGGCAGTTGAACTTGAACATTATCTGAAACCTCGGACAGACCTGATTACCATATACTTGTGTATGTAAGAATGTGATAAGTATATATATATATATATATATGTTTACAATAGATATACATAATTACGTTAAACACATGTCCAAAAAGTCTGCGAGCCCCAGGCAACAGTGCACACCACAATTAAGAAAGACTTCTGTCTGGAAAAGAACTAGTGTGTACACAAGCTAAATACACTGCACATGCTATTCTATACGAAGACACACCGGTTAAGCCACATGACGCAGTGCCTATGGATTTCTGTGCGATCAGACTGTTGAAACGGGTGCTGGAAAACTATCGTCCTCGTACACTAGATGGCTTATGGAAAGTAACCAGGGGTAGTGCGCTTTAAACATGACAGCTTTCCGATGGAGCTTTTTGTAATGGAAACTACATTGCAGGACTATTGATAAGATGCACGGCTATCAAACAGAGCATAACTGGACGCAGCGACAAGAGACTGGAACAACGTGGTGATCCTCCAAAAGCGTGACGCACCCAACCTCTGTAGGTTATAGCGCTAAAAACCGGGTTTCGATACCCATATTTCGCAAAGCCTAGATAAATAATTGTGTAGCTTTGCACTTAACAACAAACAAACAAGCAACCACCCTCTGTGGATGAAAATTTTCGAGGCATCAGAAACCAAGTATTAAACCTTATTATATGAAGCTCAAAATATTCGAAGAAAAACTTCTCCTATAAAAATGTCGAATTGGAAAACACTTTGAAAGACATTTTGTGAAATGTCACTGTAGTTAACTTAGATTATAGACATTTCTAACTGAGTGGAGTTTTCACTTAAAAATATACATCTGAAAACGTAACATAAAAATATTATAATAATATATTTTGATACACGTCATCAAATGTTGACTAAATAATTTGAGAAGTCAGCATTTTGATCACTTGGTTAGATGTTAGAGGTCAACATAGTCTGAGAAATCATCATTTTGATCACTAGAAGTCAACATATCCAAATTCTCACCACTGAACTCCTCAAATAACAAGGAACTAACAGACCTTTCGTTTAATCTGTGTATCACATAATTGGTTAAAATAACAAATAAATAGTTCCTGCTCATAACAAACTGAATATTTATTACAGGTAATTATTCTATTCCCAGTTTCGTGTATATGCAACTAATTATTAGTTTGTTACCAACAACAGTTGAACAGTGATATTTGTTTTACACCAAAATGTATAGGCATTTGAAAAGGAAGACAAACAAAATGTCTCCTTCACTCATTAAATGATTTAGAAAGTCAATATAATCCTTTAAAATTAATTTCTTTTTATATTTTACTGGTCTCATTATGTTGACTAAGTTATTTGTTTGTCTTACTGGTCTCACTATGTTGGCTAAGTTATTTGTTTTTTTACTGGTCTCACTATGTTGGCTAAGTTATTTGTTTTTTTAACTGGTCTCACTATGTTGGCTAAGTTATTTGTTTTTTCTATTGGTCTCACTATGTTGGCTAAGTTACTTGTTGTTTTTTTACTGGTCTCACTATGTTGGCTAAGTTATTTGTTTTGTTTTTTTTACTGGTCTCAATATGTTGACTAAGTTATTTGTTTGTTTTACTTGTCTCACCATGTTGAATATTTATTTGTTTGCTTTACTTGTCTCACTATGTTGAATATTTATTTGTTTGTTTTACTTGTCTCACCATGTTGAATATTTATTTGTTTGTTTTACTTGTCTCACTATGTTGACTATTTATTTGTCTGTTTTACTGGTCTCATTATGTTGGCTAAGTTATTTCTTTGTTTTCTTTTGAAACACGAAGCTACACAATGGGTAAGATTCGCTATGACCGCCACAAGGATCGAACACCAAGGTTTAATATTATAAACTCTCAAGCTTCCAGTTGAATCACCGGAAGAGTACTACGTTATTCAAGTTAATTGTATATTTTACCTGCTTTATCAGTCCTAGTGCTAATTCATGTATACAGTTCATAGCATAAATCTATAATAATAATAAACGGGCGTGTCTGTAGATCTGTGTGACCGCCATAACTCGAAGAGCAAAGAACCTAGAAACCTGAAATTTTGCCCCATACTAAGTGGACCCTGAGGTTTTGCACCTGGGTATTATTACTTATCCTCGTGCGTGCGCATCTTTTTATTCGAAAAAGACGTGGTTCCTTATATTACAAAAATAAATCACAGATATAAAGAAGGAAACGCACGTGCATGTCTCTGTGACTGCCATAGCTCCAAGAGGAAAGAACCTAGAAACCTGAACTTTTGCACACATACTAAGAGGGCCTTGAGGGTGTGCACCTGGGTATTATTACCTATCTTATTCACGTACGTGCACGCATGCACATCTTTTTAATGAGTTAAGCTAGCGAAAAACTACATAGAAAAGAAGTGGTTCCTTATATAACAACTTCTAATAGTGTTTTGGTAACAATGAATTCCAGCAATGGCTTTTATGTCATGTTGCTTTGCAATAAAAGTATAACCTAATATTGTTGTTAAAAGGTTATATGCTGAAAGTATAAAACGAAATGTATAAACTATAGAACTGGAATGATATTTGATGATTTCTAAACTTAGAGTCTCCGTTGATTAAATAGCTTTGTTTTTTATTTCAAACGTTGGTGATATAACAGAAAATACCTTAATTCAGAAACAATTTAAGTTTAAAACTGGATCGATATTTTTACACTCATAATAAATTTTATGCACTTGCTAAAATATATTAACCTAATACCCCTTGCGAAGCCGGGTACTTTCGCTAATGGTAAATATAACTCGACTGATGAATTAAAAAAAAACATAGTTTCGGGTGCTCAAACTATAAAACATTTCTTCAACGTTTTAATGGAAATCTTCTCTTGCAGAAAGTTTTAACAACCTTCTCCCCCAGGTCAGCACAACGTTTATTCCATTAATTTCATTGGTCACATAGCGAATAAGAAAACAAGTTACTACTTATACGAGTAATGTTGTTCGCATTCTCCTTGCACAGCAGATAAACCAACGTGACTTTTCTCTAAAACAAATAAATTCCCAAACTTAAATCCATTGTGGAAATATTAAAGTTCCCCAAAGAGTCATGGTTCGATCCTCATTAGTGAGCAGAACGCAGATGGCCTATTATGTCCCTAATGCAGACAGAAGTGTTACACAAAGATGTAGACACTAAATTTTGTGGGAAAACTAACCATTAAAACAAAGCATAATAACTGCCGATTTCATTTTTATATTTTTTTTTATCTTTAGTTAACGAAATTTATATTTTGGTTGTTATTATACAATAGTATTACGACAGCGGAGGTCACGTGACGCTGGTAACACGTAATGAGTATCTAGAAAGATCGAGGAATTTTTCGAACGTCCTGGCGGTTGCTAGAATTGCGTTCTTATAGTATATAAGCCAGTAAATAAAGTGAAGGCAACAATTGAATAGCAGATAGAGATATTGATGGTATAGACGGACAGTTGAGTCAAGCGCGGTAGTAAGTAAAGTGCGTGAATCGTTCGTTGAGAATTATAGCGTGTGTTTAAGTTAAAGGGACTGTGTAAATTAAGTGTATTGTAAAATTGAATTGCTAAAGAATAAACTAGTTTTTATTTGAGAAAGGACTTGTATGACTGAAGTTCTTCGGAAATAATTTTTACGAGTAATTAACTAACGACCAGAGACGTAACAATAGCATGTAATATTGTAAACGTTATTTCTATAATATGTGATTATGTGTGACAGATATGAATGATTAAATAATATGTGTTTGATATAATTTATATATTGCTTAGACCTGTGTGGCGTGCCCCCAAAGGAGGGTGCACAACTATGACTATAGAAGCGTATAAATTATATCCGAAAATATAAATTTAAAAATACAGAAGTTGTAAGAACTATGATACAAATATTGCTACTATAAAGTAATGTAGTAACAACAATTAACTTCGAGAAATGACATGTACAGTATATACAAAAATAGGTTATACGTGGGGGGGGGGACATATTTAGAAAGGGGTGTGACACAATGAAATTTGCGAATAACTGGATTAAACACTCTCGAAATCCTGTACTCTCACTGTTAGGCGTTTTGGGTGAATAACAGAAATGTATTGTTACGACAGCGTAAGTCACGCGTCGCTGGGAGCATGCGCGCTGGAGTTTTTAGAAGGATCATGAATTATCGAGGAACCCCGCGAATGTCTGAGTGTTTGCCAGGCGGTCTTTTTTTTTATTATATAAGTCTGGCAAATAAAGCCAGTGATAGAGAGATATGCAGATGGATTGAAGAGATAAATAATTGAGTCAAGCGAACAGTAGGCACCGTAAGTAGAGTGTGTGAATCACTGTTTATTTATAGTGGGTGTTATAAAGGTTCTTAAACTTAAGGTGACTGTGGAAATTCTGTGTATTACAAAAAGGTGTATCAAGAAATAATAAACTAGTTTTAATTAAGAAAGGACATGTATCGCTGAAATTCCTCGGAAAGAATTTACACCGGAAATTATCAAGCGAGCAGATACGTAACAGTATGCATCAACCACATATAATCTATCTATATTACTCTTTACTAACTATATTTGTGTTTTTCATTATTTAATATAATCTATTGAAATATTATATTTCAGTACTAATCTCTGTTACTTCGACATTTATCTTACGAATAAAGTTATATTTCTTGGAGCAATAGAAGGAGAAGTATGGTTAATTATTAATTTCATTTATAGTTTTTAATAAGAGGTTTTGAAAACCAACTCGCATGCGAACGTCATGTTGTATACACCTTGTGATATCGTAGTTTCGTATCTAGATTCGTGTAATTGTATGCACGTTTGGGTGAAAGTTTGAAACAGTAGTGGATATGTTATTGTATTTTCTGAAGGAAACGAAATTATTTCAGTTATATCAAGAATATAATAGAAAGCTTTCAATAAACGTCACCCAAACACACAGAGGACTATTAACCAAGATACTTTATTTACAGTAGGAGAGGAATGGTTGAACAAACCAAGATACTTTGTTTACAGTAAGAGAATTATGGTTAAACAAACCAAAATACTTTATTTACAGTAGGCGAAAAATGGTTGAACAAACCGAGCTACTTTATTTACTGTAGGAAAAGAATGGTTGAACAAACCAAGATACTTTATTTACAATAGGAAAAGAATGGTTGAATAAACCAAAATACTTTATTTACAGTAGGCGAAGAATGGTTGAACAAACCGAGCTACTTTATTTACTGTAGGAAAAGAATGCTTGAACAAACCAAGATATTTTATTTACAATAGGAAAAGAATGGTTGAACAAATCAAGATACTTTATTTACAGTAGGAAAAGAATGGTTGAACAAACCAAGATACTTTATTTACTCTAGGAAAAGAATGGTTGAACAAACCAAGATACTTTATCTACAATAGGAAAAGAATGATTGAACAAACCAAGATACTTTATTTACAGTAGGAAAAGAATGGTTGAACAAAACAAGATACTTTATTTACAGTAGGAAAAGAATGGTTGAACAAACCAAGATACTTTATCTACAATAGGAAAAGAATGATTGAACAAACCAAGATACTTTATTTACAGTAGGAAAAGAATGCTTGAACAAACCAAGATATTTTATTTACAATAGGAAAAGAATGGTTGAACAAATCAAGATACTTTATTTACAGTAGGAAAAGAATGGTTGAACAAACTTCATTTAACTGTAGTAGTTGTCAGTGTTCTCTTTTGAGAAACTTATAACGTTACTTATAATTTAAGGGCAACAACGGACCTATTGGTCCATCTAGCCCGTCCATTTCACTACACTAAACTCTAAAATAAAAATAAAACACTGAAAACCAACATTCACCATTCAAATATTTATGAAGGCTTTCACTGAACTCCCTTAAATTAACTGTATCTACCACATATGAAGGCAACCCATTCCAAAAGCAAACACTCTGTTAAAAAAATAAAGCTGTCTTAGCTGAAGATTACTTCTATTTGTATCCCCTAGTTTTATCATTAAGTATAAAAAAAAGATTATATTACTATTAATTCCCTTTACAATCTTAAACACTTCAATCAGATCCCCTTTAACTGTTTTTTTTTAAGAAAAAACAAACTCGTGGAACTTTAACCTAAGATCAGTAAAAAAATAAGTCCTACGGATGTGCAAATGTTTATTCCAAATTTTTAAGTTCAAAAAGGACCAAAATCAAAAAACTAAAAATGTACTTTTCTAAATTGCCACTGTTTGAAAAGGCTTCATGAATGTCGTCTTCTGAATGGAGAAGCTACTTTTCAATAGAGAATGGTTAGACTTGTAATCGTTATAAGTGTCTACTGTTCATCTAAGTATGATGTGTTTATAGAATTCTTTTAAATCGTTGTTAATTCCTTTAAAGTCCTTTACAACCGTGTTTGTTTGCTTTGTTGAATTTCGTGCAAAGCTACTCGAGAGATATCTGAGCTAGTCGTCCTTAATTTTGTAGTGATAGAATCTTGGGCTACTCCTTTACCAATAAATAGTAGGATTGACCTTCACATATATCGCCCCACGACTGAAAGGGCAAGCATGTTCGGTAATAGGATTCGAGCTCGCGCTCTACTGAATGTAAGTCACGTGCTCTAGCCGTTACGCCATGCCAGGCCTTCTGTGTGTGTGTGTACGTTTTTTGTCTTTGTTTTTCTAACTGCCAAGTTTATCTATGTTTTCTCAATTAAATAATAAAATATTTGTAAACATTTGTCCTATTATTAGAGGGAAATAAAACTGTATTTTCTTAAAAATCATCTTGATTATTGGAAGATATAGTCTAAACAGAAACTGGTAGTTTTTTGTTTCACATTAGGTGGAGTTGCAATAAACTGAGTAATGAAACTTAGCGTAAATAGATACCAAAAACCAGTTTCTTTATATAAAAAAACCTATGTTATCAGGGATCCTGTAACCGATAAATTCATCAACTTACAAACAATTTTGCCTGTTCTTAAGTGCAAAGCTACCTAAGAGAATATCTGCACTGATCCCACTACGGGTATCGAGTCTCGAATTTTAGCGCTATAAGTTCTCAGGCCTACCACTGAGCTACAGAGGACAGTAATTTAGTACATAAATAGTTTAGAAAAAAAATGCGTTTCAAAAACAATAGTTTTAGGGTTAACAAAGTATTGCTATCGTCAGTATTAAGATTATTGACTTCAAACGCTAAAATCCGCAGTTAGATCTCCGTTATAGACAGAGCTCATACAGTCCAAATAAACGAAATAAAACCTTTAGTCTTCATTAACAGCAACTTAACATAAGATGTTTCTAGAAAAGTAATAACTAAATAATGATAATATTGCCAAACGAAGAGCAAGAAAATATTATGTTAAACACTGAGAAGGTGTATAGAATCAACGTAGCTGCCGTATAGGTTAACAAAGCTAGTCGTCTCCATTTTCAGAATATGATGCTAAAACGCTTAAAAGAAATAATATCAAAAACAGACCACGTAAAGGTTGATTCTTCAGGACCAGTAAAAAAATACATATTAGATAAGTATTTACAGCATTTACAGACGCTGAAAGGAGTATATATATAAAATTCAGAAAAGTAGATTACATTATGTGGACTTATGTTTTGGCAGAGTAACATAACTACAGTTGTCTAGAGCGTCCCATGATGATGGATATTGAAAGTTCAATCTTTAACTTCTGCCTCTCTTAAACTATTTTATTAATAACCGGAATAACCCTTTTTGTTTATTTATTTCTGTAAACTGGGATATTAAGTCCTTGTACACAACGTTTATTTGGATGAAGTCATTAAACACAGAGTTATTTTCGTTTTTACCGGAACCTACACTTGACGTATGATAAGTGGAATCTCTTGAGTTTCAATAAACGTAGAGATACAAACATTCACTCAGTAGTTTTACTGTGTGACGTCACTTTTCACCGTATTCTGGAAAACAAGTTTGATATGTACGGCCTTCTAGTATATGTTTTACTATCCTTATGGTTTGTATCAATACTAAGAAACGTGTATTTTTTCATACAGCCATCTAGTATGTGTTTTACTGTCTTTGTGTTTTGTGTCAGTGTTAAGAAGCTTGTGTGTGTGTTTTTTTCTGCTAGTTTTCAGTACCGAATTAATGAACCTTTACACAAGCATTTCTCTTTATGAACAAAAGTTTTTTGACGATCAGTAATAGAGATATAACGTATTATTGAGTTTTAAATCTTACTGTGGAACAAACTATAGTTATTTGTATTTCATGTCACTCAGCATTAAGTGTTATATAGCTAACAATATCGGTACTAGTGATCATCACAGACAATGTAGATTTATGTTTAATGAACAAGCAAGCAAATGTTAAATTAGTATGTAAAACTTCAGAGGTTCGTGCCTCGGACATTTCCCTAAAGTTACACAAGGGTTATGTGCGCTAGCCGTCCCTAATTTTGAAGTGTAAAATTCAAGGGAAGGGAGCTAGTCAACACCATCTATCTTCAATTGCTGGACTTCCCTTATCGAATAGTGTTGTTCTTATAAAGTAGCCGCGGACATAAAGTGAAGAGCTCGAAACACGGTACCTGTGATCTACAGTAAGGCATGCTCCATAGGTCCACATTCGGTCCATGTGACTTTTTTGCTTGTTGAAAATAGATTAATTTATTTTTGTTCACACAGTACCTCTCAGAGTTTAATTGTCGATAGGAAATAGGTAAAATAAACTTATAATCTGATGGTCTAACTTAAATATGTAAAATAAACTTATAATCTGATGGTCTAACTTACATATGTAAAATAAACTTATAATCTGATGGTCTAACTTACATATGTAAAATAAACTTATAATCTGATGGTCTACCTTAAATATGTAAAATAAACTTATAATCTGATGGTCTAACTTACATATGTAAAATGAACACTCATGATATGATGGTCTAACTTAAATATGTAAACTGACAAAATATGAAACTTATTCCATAGTATCCAGTGCAAATAACTTTAATATAACACTGCCCTCTAGAAGAAACTGTTGAAGACTGAATTGTATTTATAATAATTGTGATTTGTTTTGGTAATTAGTTAATGATCTACTAAAGGTATGTTTATTTCAGATAGAATATTTTATCCTTAATTCTTCAAAGTAAGAAATTTACTTAATTACTCTACAAAAAATCCACGAATGAATATCAACATCATCCATGTATGAAAATAGATTTATCTATTTATTATCAAAAATTTGGTCAATACCCATAATTTATTTTGAAATTAGTTTTCAATTTAAAATCAATTTATTTATTATTTCTCTAGTATATCACTCGTTCCTCCTCATTATAGCAAAGCTAGTGAAGCAGTAATATTCGATATATTTAGTTACATTGTCAAAACAATTAAATAAAATAACATTAAAATACTACAGTTGGCGTCTATGTACCTTCAAGCTATAACATTCATCTAGAACCCAAGTATATGCTACGATACAACAAACCGAGAGTGTTAAACAAAAAGTTTATTACAGGAGAAATACCTGTTTAATTACTACTTTACGAACCCTTCCTTCCCAACCACCTGAAAAGTTAGAAATGTTCCCCTCAATGCATTTCAACTCAAGATCACTTTTATAACCGAAGGCTCATTAAAGACGTGCTGAGTGTTTGGAATACAAAAACACCCCAACCAACCTCATAGTCCTGAAGTAATGTAAACATATACATTATTCAACCAGCTGCTCATTCTTAATGTACATTTGTAGGTTTTAGCACGACTGGACTGCATGGGAAGCAATCTAATGAAGCTGTGGAACACCTGGTGGAAAATGAAGGAACTATACGAGGCTACAGTGATTCGAGCACTTAATTAAAGTGTGGTTTTATTTGTTCAGCTCATCTGTCCCGACTTCGAGATAATGACATGTTGTTTAAACTTCTCGGGTGCGCAAGTGCACAGAGGGGTAGCTGGGTGAGCTCAAGCCACTTCCATTCTCTTCTTATGCCCCCTTTTTCTCGTTCATAAAAAAAATTTCCACAACTACTAAAAGACACACCAGATTCCATAACTTGCTTACTAGGAGTTACGAAAAGAAGATGTCAGTTTTATAATGAATGACATACAGGGACTTGTAGGCCTATACAGTAAAAATAAACTATGAAATGTTATTAAGTGTTACTACATAGTAATTCACTGTTTAGTTTTAGATTATAAAATTGATTAAAAACCGATTGAATAGGAATAAAAGAGGATCTGTTTGCTTCTCGTAACTTTTTATCCAATGTGTACCAGAGACAACCCATAATTTTCATAGTTTCCCCTAACACACATACATACACCCAAAAAAATGTCTTGCCTTACAAAGGTTAAAAAGTGCCCTTTTTTGTCAGTAAGCCCCTGTCCTTTTAATGTTCTCTGTGCGTTACTTCTCCAGTGTGACAGAGGCGCAGCCTTAATTTCTGGGCAACAAATACTTGGAGACTCCAGTTTAATAAGGAGCTCGGCCTTAATTTCTGGGCAAAAAATACTCGGGGTCTCCAGTTTAAGTAGGAGCGCAGCCTTAATTTCTGGACAATAAATACTTGGTCTCCAGTTTAAGTAGGAGCTCGGCATTAATTTCTGGACAATAAATACTCGGGGTCTCCAGTTTCAGTGGAGGCGCAGTCTTAATTTCTGCCTAGTTAAATTATCGTTCTTATTCTGCCAGTTTAAATCATTCTTTCATTTTCGAGGTGTTTGGTTAATGAAAATGTTTAGCACAGGTGTGAATCATTGGCCACTTATTCCCTTATGAATCATTTTGTGACAGCCCATCTGCGGGTCGCGGGTTCGAATCCCAGTCACACCGAACATGCTTGCCCTTTCAGCCGTGGAGGCGTTATAATTTCATGATCAATCCCACTATATGTTGTTTAAAAAAGTAGTCCAAGAGTTGATGGTAGGTGGTGTTGATTTCCCTCCAGTCTATTACTGCTAGATGAGGGACGGCTAGCTCAGATAGCCCTCGAGTAGCTTTGAGCGAAATTCAAAATAAACCAAACCAAACCCTAGTTTGGTCTTGATACACCAGTTAATCTGTGAAAAATCACTGGCTCTAAATGAAATTCATTCCAAATTTCAGTGTTTGACATAAAAATCACAATATTC
>NW_013668913.1:65874-71641 GCF_000517525.1 Limulus polyphemus | reverse complement strand
TATATATAAATGTTTCCATATTAAGTATATATTATATATATATAAATGTATCCAGTCACTAAACCATACCAATCTATGATGTTTCCAAATCCTCATTCACTTTATTCAAAGATTACATGTGAACATCCAAAATCAATTACACTAATCCATAAGCCTCCCAGTGGCCCAGTGGTATGTCTGCGGACTTACAACGCTAGAATCCGGCTTTCGATACCCGTGGTGGGCAGAGCACAGATAGCCCAATGTGTAGCTTTGTGCTTAATTACAAACAAACTAATCCATAAACTTGAATTGTTTCTAAGTTAAGGCTTCAGTGAATTAATATTTTAGTAAATACGAAAAGATATTTACATCAATAATTATAAGGCATAATTTCAATACACCTGTGAACGAAATATTACAAGTTTCAGATAAATCGGAATTAGGTTTACAGTCAGATTGTAAGTTCCTTTTTTAAGGAACTATAAGAAGTATTAATAATGTTGTGTATTTTCACAGATTCTATATATTAGAGATGGCTGATATTGATATTAAAAATCTTTATCTAAAACACAAAACAAATAACTTTCGACCTGCTTAGATCATCATCAGGTTAAGAAATTTATTTTAACTTTTAATGATAACCTGAGTAGATAATCAGAGCATGTATCAAGTTTGTTTGTTATTAAACACCAAGCTACACAATGGGCTGCCTGTATCCAGTTTGTTTGTTATTAAACACAAAGCTACACAATGGGCTGCCTGTATCCAGTTTATTTGTTATTAAACACAAGGCTACACAATGGGTTTCCTGTATCCAGTTTATTTGTTATTAAACACAAAGCTACACAATGGGCTGCCTGTATCCAGTTTGTTATTAAACACAAAGCTACACAATGGGCTGCCTGTATCCAGTTTGTTTGTTATTAAACACAAAGCTTCACAATGGGCTGCCTGTATCCAGTTTATTTGTTATTAAACACAAGGCTACACAATGGGTTTCCTGTATCCAGTTTGTTTGTTATTAAACACAAAGCTACACAATGGGCTGCCTGTATCCAGTTTGTTTGTTATTAAACACAAAGCTTCACAATGGGCTTCCTGTATCCAGTTTATTTGTTATTAAACACAAGGCTGGACAATGGGCTTCCTGTATCCAGTTTGTTTGTTATTAAACACAAAGCTACACAATGGGCTGCCTGTATCCAGTTTGTTTGTTATTAAACACAAATCTACACAATGGGCTGCCTGTATCCAGTTTGTTTGTTATTAAACACAAAGCTACACAATGGGCTGCCTGTATCCAGTTTGTTTTTTTTTTTTGTATTAAACAGAAAACTACACAATGGGATGCCTGTATACAGTCCCTAACTTTCAAAATATATTATTAAATGTCCATTTGTCTTTTGAAATGAACTAGAAGCATTCAGAAGGGGCTGGAAAATAGTCATTTTTCTTAAAGCTTCGTAATACAATTTTTATGTTAAATATTTTGAATAGGTAAGAGAACTTATATCTTTAAATCTTACTTACTCTGCTATCTTAAACTTCACTTTCTCTTAAGCATTTGCATGTGTTTGTATTTCTTGCACGCATATATATATAAGCTTTAGTTAAATTACACACACTCCTATAATCTGGAAGTAGCATAACCTAGCGGTAGAAAAGAGAACTAAGTATGTACACAGTAGCAAGACTACTTGCCTACTCGTAAATCTGCATTTTTGTCTTCTTCTTGAAACTCGATATTAACAACTAGGATTATGTCCTTTATTTTATGAAATGTTTTTATTCACCAGGATATATCAGTTCGGCTGGAGTTTACATATTGTTACGTCTATGGCCGTTTGTTAATTTCCCGTAAAATTCTTTCCGAAGAACTTCAGCGATACAAGTCCTTTCTTAAATAAAACTAGTATATTCTTTCTCAATCCAACTTTGCAACACACTTAATTTCCACAGTCACTTTAACTTCAACACACGCTAAAATTCACAACGATTCACGCACTTTACTTACAGTCACTACCGCTCACTTGACTCAATTATCTGTCTTTATATTTCTCTTCAATCTGATATCCTTATATCCACTTTATTCGCCGGGCTTATATATTAAAATAGAGGGCGTCTGGCAAACACTCGAGCCTTCATGATCCTTCTAGAAACTCAACACGTGTTACCAGCGTCACTTGACTTCCGCTGTCGTAACACTGCCCCTTCGTCCTGAACAAAAGCCACTTACATTAAACCAATAGATAATAAACAATAACTTGATTAAATGTACAGAATTTACAAACACAAAACTGAAATTCAACAAAGTCTTAATTTTACGGGACGTATCTTCTTCCGTACTGGTCTCCGTCTCGTTGGTTTCTGCTTTACGTGGGGTTCATCTGCTCCATCATGAAATGTCCTATTATCGGTAACAGTCACATCAGTGGTATAACTTCATTAAGGGCTTCACTCTTTCCCTTCTTAAAACCGGGTACAGTTTCTCCTTCGACAGTGGCTTTTTCAGATGACATGTCTTCAGCAGTGTCATTTGTTCTGTTGTTCACTTTGTTCCCACTGAAATGACATGTACCATGATAACTCCAAAGCCTGTTGGCATGCGCCACCTTTGGTTTACTTCTCCGACCACATTTTATTCGGAAAGTCACGTCTGAGAGACGGTCCACTCTGTCATATGGTCCTTCCCATGGAGAAGACAACTTAGGAGACTTCCCTTTGGTCTTCCTGGGAATATACAACCACACCTTATCTCATGGTACAAAGCTGACTTCAGTAGATCTGTTATCATAAGTTAGCTTCATCGAATCAGCAGACGTTTTCAAGTTTGAACGCACTTGATAGTGAATATCATCCATCCTTTCCAATAACACTTTCACAAACTCTGACACATTCTCATGCAACTCTTCATAAGGTGGGCGTCCTGTTAACAGATCCACTGGCAACCGAAGTTCCAGACCAAACATCAGCTTTGTTCTACAGGTCATCAACAGTGGAGGGAGTAAGACATCCCAGTCATCTTGGCGGCTATTACAAAACTTTGCCAATTCCTATCCCAGTGTCCAATTATACTTTTCTACCATCCCATCAGACTGTGGGTGGAGTGTCGTTTTCCTGGTTTTTCGTATGCCAAACAACTTGCAGCAGTCTTGGAACACAGCTGGTTCGAAGTTACGGCCTTGCTCCGAATACAGTTCGTATGGCATACCAAATCTGAAGAAGAAATCACTAAAAGCCGAAAATACAGTTGTAGCTTCCTGATTTGGTATTGCATATGCCTCAGCCCACTTGGTGAAATAATCCATCACCACACAAATGTACTTGTTTCCAGCACGAGTTTGGGGAAACGGACCAGCAATGTCAACAGCTACTTTTTCCATTGGTGCTCCAACTTGATATAACTTCATTAGAGCACGTCCCTTATGCTGCATATACTGCAGGTCCTGCACCATTCTTCCACATCTTTCCTCATACCTGTCCAGTAAAATCTCTGTCGTAGGTGATTCAATGTCTTCTTAAGTCCAAGATGTCCTCCTGTTAAACTATCACGGGATTGTCACAGCACAACTTTCCGTAACTTTCTTGGTGTAGCTGTTTACCAGGTCGTCACTTTTCCATCTGCAGTTTCCCATCTCCGGACAAGAATACCATCTTCGAGCTTCAACTGGTCCCATTGTGCCCAATTGTTCTTTGTCACAGGGCTAAAGCTAGACACCTTCTCCCAAGCAGGGCACAAAACACTTGAAAATCAATTATTGGCTTCAAATCTTGATCCTTAACTTGCTCTGCTTTAATATTTATACCTGGATCTACTTCACCATCATCAACTCCCTCAATTACTTTAACTTCAGGTTGATGACACCTGGTTAGTTCAACCTCTCTTTTAACATTTACCGGAATTTGCACTTTATTGTTCCCAAACGTCATTTTATCGAAATTAACTACACACTTTCTCGTTAGTAAGTTAGTCCAACCCTAATATCCATTGGTCTTCAATGTCAGCCAAGTATACTTTGTGTCTGTTATTCATGCCCATGAGCTCAATAGTTACCCACACTGGTCCCCACAACCTTGCATAATGTCCTGTCACACCACAGAGCTTCTGTATGGCTTCTGGTACTCCTTTGTAATCCAGCACCTCGATGCTCACAAGGGTTTGCTGAGATGCAGAATTTATGATAAAGTTGCACTTTGGCCATCCAGCTTTCCTGTCACATAGACAGGAATGCTTGCCATTTTAAACTTAGCTGTTGGGACTTTCTCGATAGGGGTTGATGGGCGTCCCACAACACCAACCACTACTTGTTTCCCCGAGGCTGACTTATTGGTAGTATTCCTCTTACACTGGCTCCTCATATGTCCTTGATCTCCACAGTTCCAATAACCTTTCTGGGTAGCAGCCTTTCCTGCCGTGGCATCTTCCCTGTGTTGAAGTTTCCGGCATTGAGATCTCTTGTGTCCAGGTTTGTTACAGTACCAGCAAAGTCCTTCAAACTTCTCTGAAAGCTGCCCTGTTCTGGCCTTGAATCCTTATGACTGTACCAACCTTGGTACTTCTTTGCTGGACTTAACGTAGGATTCGAATTCAAGAGCTCTGTCCATTGCATCTTGTACAGTAGAGGGGTGTGCTTGCTTCACTAGTATCTTCCATCAGCAACAATTTGAGGACATCGGGTGGCACAGTTGGGTAGGCCTTGTGTGCCATACTTTTCAAATCCTGTGCCAGCTCTTGCAGGCTCTCCCCCTTAATACGGACTCTAGTCCTAAACCTAGCCCTGTAGACTTCGTACCTTTGAATTCCATACCTGAGTTCTAGAGCAGTGCTCTACAGTTGTGCCTGTCGTCTGCTGACAACTATCCAAGTATTTCCAGTGGTTGTCCCTTCAGGCTCTTTGCGAGGTACACTGCTTTCTGCTTCTCTGTCCATCCATTCATTTCTGCCAGGAGCTCAAATTGTGCTCTATGTGCTTCCCACGGTGCCTTCCCATCGAATTCCTGTGGCTTCCTTCGTACTAGATCACCCCTATTGCTGACACTCATGTCTGAAATGTGACTTCTGACAGGACTGAAGATGTCTGCATTAGGATTTAGCTGCAGGGTCTGGAAGGGCTTCCTGTTGTCTGGGGCTGATTAGGTCCATGGTTAATATATCCTACTTGTGTAAAAGACAGTAAATCATCCTTTAATGTATTTAATTCACTTTGAAATTTACTAATCTTTTCTATTTGTGTATTCTGGCTTTCTCTCAATTGTTGGAGACTTTCTTCTTGTTCATTTTCTTTCTCTTCCAACCACTGCTGTAGTCTCTTTTCTTGTTTATTTTCTTTCTCCTCCAACCACTGCTGTAGTCTCTCTTCTTGGTTATTTTCTTTCTCTTCCAACCACTGCTGTAGTCTCTCTTCTTGTTTCTTTTCAAGTTCTTCTTGTTTCTTTTCTTTTTCCTCCAACAACTGCTGTAATTTCTCTTGTTTATTTTGCTGTTCAAGTTGCCACTGTTACAGGTTTTCTTGCCACTGCTGTTGTCTCTCATCTGTTTTTTTTCTCGTTTATTTTCTAGTTCTTCTTGTTTTCTTTGCTGTTCTTGTATTGCTGCCATCAAATCTGCTAAGTCGTAGTTTGATTTGCCCCTTTTTGTTTCCATTTTTTTTCTATTCAGTCTCACTCTCTGACACCAATTTGTTACGTCTTTGGCCGTTTGTTAATTTCCCGTTAGAATTCTTTCTGAAGAACTTCAGCGATACACGTCCTTTCTTAAATAAAACTAGTTTATTTTTTCTCAATA
>NW_013668913.1:58350-65096 GCF_000517525.1 Limulus polyphemus | reverse complement strand
TTACACACTTTACAGTCTTTGAGGTTTCTTGTCATTCCACTACCTGATTATAATTACACACTTTACAGTCCTTGAGGTTTCCTGTCATTCCACTATCTGATTATCGTTACACACTTTACAGTCTTTGAGGTTTCTTGTCATTCCACTACCTGATTATAATTACACACTTTACAGTCCTTGGGGTTTCCTGTCATTCCACCATCTGATTATAATTATCAACTTTACAGTCCTTCAGGTTTCTTGTCATTCCACTACCTGATTATAATTACACACTTTACAGTCCTTGAAGTTTCTTGTCATTCCACTACCTGATTATAATTACACACTTTACAGTCCTTCAGGTTTCTTGTCATTCCACTATCTGATTATAGTTACACACTTTACAGTCCTTGAGGTTTCTTGTCATCCACTAACTGATGATAATTATCAACATTACAGTCCTTCAGATTACTTGTCATTCCACTACCTGATTATAATTACACACTTTACAGTCCTTCAGGTTTCTTGTCATTCAACTATCTGATTATAATTATCAACTTTACAGTCTTTGAGGTTTCTTGTCATTCCACTATCTGATTATAGTTACACACTTTACAGTCCTTGAAGTTTCTTGTCATTCCACTACCTGATTATAGTTATCAAATTTACAATCCTTGAGGTTTCTTGTCATCCACTAACTGATTATAATTATCAACTTTACAGTCCTTGAGGTTTCTTTTCATTCCACTGTCTGATTATAGTTATCAACTTTACAGTCCTTCAGGTTTCTTGTCATCCACTAACTGATTATAATTATCAACTTTACTGTCCTTCAGGTTTCTTATCATCCACTAACTGATGATAATTATCAACTTTACAGTCCTTCAGGTTTCTTGTCATCCACTATCTGATTATAATTATCAACCTTATAGTCCTTGTTGTTTCTTTTCATTCCACTATCTGATTGTAGTTATCATCCCACTATATACTCAAAATTTTGTAGTTTATAATTTACTATCCTTAACAGAATAATATTGTTAAGGTGTTTAATTCATTTGAACAGCTATTGGTCTACAGTTTTTACACTTATGAACCCACCTGGCTGAACTCCTACATGCTTACAGTTTATACTATTTTATAGCCTTATTATCAGGGACACTTCGTACTTTCCAAGTCCACGCATGTGATGGGAATGAGCTGAGAATCGAATGTTTCCCCGATACCGTCATCAGTATCAACCTAGTCCATTATGGACGGTCTTTATCATCCGACGAACTGTGCCCGCCTGAATCACCGAGGGTCGCCTTCTCTTTAAAGAACGGCACGAGTGCCTGTCTAGCAGCGGATGCACTGAAGGTAAGAGTTTTGATTTCATATTTGTACTTCGGAATAGTAAGAATATTCGTAAGAATAACTGTCAAATTATTTTAACACTAGCAAGTCCGTATTCATAATAGATTTGATACTTCATCGTAGTAGTTTACGTTTAAAGTAGTTGTAATTATTAGATTTGACTCTTCATTGTAATACTTGGTGTTTAATGTAGTTGTACTTAATAGATTTGATAATTTATTGTAGTAGTTTACGTTTAAAGTAGTTGTACTTAATAGATTTGATAATTTATTGTAGTAGTTTACGTTTAAAGTAGTTGTACTTAATAGATTTGATATTTTACAATGATCCTGGAAGTTCAGATTAATAACTAGTTGTGTGCAGTTTATGGTTCAGAGTTATTCGTCAGATTTGCAGCAATTCTCTAATCCGAAATATCTGTTTAGTGAAGGTTTTATTGTGTTAATATAATGATCCTTTAATTTTTCTTGTCTTCCAAAATCGGTCTGTGTTGATGATCCTAGTTTTTCCCAGTTTGTGTCCAGTTTACATGGTGTGTTCTGCAATGGCTGAATTTTGTGTTTTCGTGAGTCTTGTACTGCTCTTATGTTCTTTTACTTTTGTCACGAGTCTTATTTCCGTTTCTCCAATGTATGTTCCATTGCAGGAATACGTAATTTCATAAATGACGTATTTGTGTTTCTCATTGGTAGATTTATGTTTGTTTTTCACCAGAATGGATCTTAATGTCTTGTAGAATTTCCACTGAATGTCTATGTTGAATTTCTTAGCTAGGCATTTGAGTTTTCACTGAAATTTTGCAGGTATAGAAGATAAAAGGTAGTAGTGTTTTCCTTATATTTTCTTTCTGTTGTGGTCTTCTTCAGGGAGTTTTTGACGAAGGAGGAGATGTCACCATTCTGGTTAAAACCCTCTATGATCTTTTGGCATTCTGTTTCAATGGATATCTTATCGCAAATGTTTTCTGCTCTCTTGTTTAGGCATTGGATTATACCACGTTTTATCGAGGTTGGATGATAGGACTGTAAGTGTAGGTATCTGTTTGTGTGGGTGGGTTTTCTGTATACAGTTGTGGTGATTTTTCTCTCTTGTCTACTGATGAGCATGTTAAGAAACGGTAGGAGGTTTTGTTCCTTCTGTTTCCATGAAAGATCTCATACCAAAATTCCTGCCACGTATTGTATTGCACTGTAGGTGGAAGACTTTCGAAACATCGTCCTCTACACTTGTATTCTACAACAGGCAGTTGCCATCCATTCATTTACGTTTTCAGTTAGTAGGCTCAGAATAACTGGTTTATCGACTATTTTTACATGCCAAAACAGATATTTTCCATACATAATTTATCTTTTCACCTCAGCGTTATGCAATTCATCAGTTACATGTCAGTGTTCAGACTAAGGATCAAATTTCAGATAATCACATGTTTAGCTTAGTCTTTTATGATAAATTACACCTCATGAATAACAGTTTCTAACAATTATGTTTGAATAACTAATACAAGCCTCCATTGATATTTCTTATATAAAACTCGTGTTTCATCATAGTCCAATATTCTATCATTAATAAATGTAAGTAAAATAACAGACTTAATAAATATCACACATACTGAAACATATATAAACAAAACTTCAAGATATACTAATATATTATTTATGAAAACATCTTAGCTTATGAAACACTGACCTATAGCACAATGTAATAATATCTATGGTATGAATATGAATGATTGGCACTTCTGTATTATTCAAAATTTAATAAATAATTAAAAGTCAACGTTTTATAGTTACATAATTTTAAAAACTTTAATGAAGCCGTCAACAGCATCCACTTTAAAAGCACATACTCTCTGGCAGCAGACAACATCTGTCATCAAGTGTCATGGTGGCATGACAGCTTCAATTCGTCACCTAGTTGTTGGCATCAATTGCATATTACTTAACATTTATGTAACCCTCAGGTGTCAACATAATTTGAATATTATGTAATGGTTATGTAACTCTTTTGATCTCCTCTCACATGGCACTCCCACTGAGGGGCATCCTTTAGGCGATGAACAGTCCCCCTAACTACTTATATTACAGAAAAAATATTTTTTGCAATTTCTGAATTTTCATATCCATATCAACATTAATCCAACCTAATATTCGTATGTGCTAAAGAGTTATCTGAGAAAAACTTATTCAGACCAAAAATTTTTCTTTTTGTGAGGGAATTTCACGAAAAACACAAAACTGATTAAAGACGTATTTCTAAGATAGAAGCATGAATGTAAAAAAAACGCACAAAGAGAAGAAGATGTTTGAGTATATATTCATTGTTGTTTCCATATATACTTATTGTTATTTCAGTATATATCTATTGTTGTTTGAGTATATATATTCATTGTTGTTTCCGTATACATACTTATTGTTATTTCAGTATATATTTATTGTTGTTTGAGTATATATTTATTGTTGTTTGAGTATATATTTATTATTGTTTGAGTATATACTCATTGTTGTTTGAGTATATATTTATTGTTGTTTCAGTATATACTTATTATTGTTTGAGTATATATTATTGTTGTTTCAGTATATATCTATTGTTGTTTGAGTATATACTTATTGTTGTTTGAGTATATATTTATTGTTGTTTCCGTATATACTTATTGTTGTTTCAGTATATATCTATTGTTGTTTGAATATATACTTATTGTTGTTTGAGTATATATTTATTGTTGTTTCCGTATATACTTATTGTTATTTCAGTATATACTTATTGTTGGTTGGGTATATACTTATTGTTGTTTGAGTATATACTTATTATTGTTTGAGTATATATTTATTATTGTTTAAGTATATACACATTGTTGTTTGAGTATATATTTATTACTGTTTGAGTATATACGTATCGTTGTTTGAGTATATATTTATTATTGTTTGAGCATATACTTATTGTTCTTTGAGTATATATTTATTATTGTTTGAGTATGTACTCATTGTTGTTTGAGTATCTATTTATTATTGTTTGAGTATGTAATCATTGTTGTTTCAGTATATACTTATTGTTGTTGTGTTTTTTTTTGTCATTTCGGTGCATGATTATATTCTACCGTACTGTTGATCATCATCATCATCCGGATTTGGTCCATGTTCTGGATCAGGAAGGGTCAGGTTCTGTGTAGACGATTAAATAATAATGTCATCATCACCCAGTACTCCCACCGAGTAACTGGAATTGAATATTCCTCCTTTCACACTACTTACAGACATTACAACTGTCAAAAAGTGCTCACTTCGGTAGTTTTCTTTCTTGTGCTCACTTAAATGACAAGGAACCGAGGTATCCAGAAGGCAAATCTGAGTGCTCTGTTGTGCTGGATGCATCCATTGCATCAAAACCTAAATATTTTTGCCAACAATGCATTGCATTCAGATTCTTTAGCTAAGAACTAACACAATGAAACTATCTTTAATGAAATTACACATGGAATGACAAAATAATGTTGTAAACGGCCCAACAGACAATCATACTGCATATACGGTGTAATCCAAGGGATTGGGTTCAGTGGACATTTTATAGTAACTCATCAATATTTTTAGAAAAAATTAACCTTCAATTGTTTCAACGCGCATTTCCTAGTATGTATATAATTTACTATTATGTACATAATTTACTATTATGTACATAATTTACTATTATGTACATAATTTACTAGTATGTATATAATTTACTATTATGTACATAATTTACTAGTTTGTAATTAATCTGCTAGCATGTATAAAATTTAATAGTATGTACATAATATACTGGTATCTACATAAGTTACTAATATGTATATAATTTCTACGATGTATATAACTTCTTAGCATATACATAATTTACTATTATGTATATGATTTACTGGTATGTACATAATTTAGTAGGACCTATATAATCTGCTAGCATGTATATAATTTACTAGTGTGTATATAATTTGCTACCATGTATATAACGTGCTACCATGTACATAACTTACTAGTATGTACATAATTTGCTAGTATTAAGAAATACTACATACGATACATTAAGAAATACTACATACGATACATTAAGAAATACTACCTAAGATGCATTAAGAAATACTACATACGATACATTAAGAAATACTACATATGATACATTAAGAAATACTACCTAAGATGCATTAAGAAATACTACATACGATACATTAAGAAATACTACATATGATACATTAAGAAATACTACATACTGTTACGTCTCCGTTCGTTAGTTAATTTTCCGTAACTTCGTTCCCACGAAACTTTAGCGACACAAGTCCTTTCTTAATAAAACTGGTTTATTCTTTCTAAATATAACTTTACCGATACACTTATTTTCAAAAGTCGCTCTATAACAACGAACGTTAACTTCAACAATATTTTCTGACTGCAGTTCAATTACTCACTACCTACACACACATATTCACGTCACGTTGTGAGCGTCTTATATATATACCAGACAAACATATATCTAGTAAATGCTAGGGCTATCACGAAGGAACAAGATATTTCTAGAAAATAGGTGGCGTGACACTAGTCACGTGACTTCGCTGACGCCACACTGACCCATCCTTAGTATTGTTCGTCCCGAACAATTGCCACATACAATCAACCAATAACAATTAACAATAACTTAATTAAATGTACAGAATTACAATCACAAAATTACAATCCAACAAAGTCTCTTAATTTTACGGGACGTATCTTCTTCCGTACTGGTCTCCATCTTGTTGGCTTCTGCTTCATGTGGGGTTCATCTGCTTCATCAGTAAATGTCCTATCATCGGTAACAGTCGCATCAGTGGTAATAACTTCATCAAGAGCTTCACCGTTTCCCTTCTCCAAACTGAGTAGAGTTTCTTCTTCGACGGTGGCTTCTTCAGGTGACACGTCTTCAGCAGCGTCATTTGTTCTGTTGTCCACTTCGTCCCAACTGAAATGTCCTGGACCGTGATAACGCCAAAGCCTGTTGGCATGCACTACTTTTGGTTTACCTCGCCGACCACATTTTATCCGGAAAGTCACGTCTGAGAGACAATCCACTATGTCATATGGTCCTTCCCATGGAGAAGACAACTTAGGAGACTTCCCTTTGGTCTTCCTGGGATTATACAACCATACATTGTCTCCTGGTTCAAAGCTGACTTCAGTAGATCTCTTATCATAAGTTAACTTCATAGAATCAGCAGACGTTTTCAAGTTTGAACGCACTTCATGGTGAATATCATCCATCCTTTCCGATAACACTTTCACAAACTCTGACACATTCTCAGGCAACTCTTCATAAGGTGGGTGTCCTGTATGCTTCGGTCCCCTTTTAGCACTACATGTAATGCTTGTCTTGCACCATTCTTCCACATCTCGCCTCATACCTATCCAGTAAAATCTTTG
>NW_013668913.1:50584-57500 GCF_000517525.1 Limulus polyphemus | reverse complement strand
TGCTCTGTAGTTGTGTCTGTCGTCTACTGACAACTGTTCAAGTATTTCCAGTGGTTGTCCCTTCAAGCTCGTTGCCAGATATACTGCTTTCTGCTCCTCTGTCCAACCATTCATCTCTGCCAGTAGCTCAAATTGTGCTTTATATGCTTCCCACGGTGCTTTCCCATCGAATTCCTGTGGCTTCCTTCGCACTGGATCACTCCTATTACTGACATTCATATCTGGGATGTGACTTCTAACGGGACTGAATATGTCTGCATTAGGGTTTAGCTGCGGGCTCTGTAAGGGGCTTGCCATTGTCTTGGGCTGATTAAGTCGATGGTCAATGTATCCTCCTTGTGTAAAAAACAATAGATCGTCCTTTAACGTATCTAATTCGCTTTTAAATTTACTAATGTTTTGCATTTGTACTTCTTGTTTCCTTTCTTGTTCCAGTTGCCACTGCTGAAGTCTCTCTTCTTGTTTCTTTTCTCGTTCTTCTTGTTTATTTTTTTCTCCTCTAACAACTGCTGTAATTACTCTTCTTGTTTATTTTTTCTCCTCCAACAACTGCTGTAATCTCTCTTCTTGTTTCTTTTCTCGTTCTTGTTGTTTCTTTTCTTTTTCTTCCAACCACTGCTGTAATCTATCTTGTTTATTTTGCTGTTTGAGCTGCTATTGTTGTAGGTTTTCTTGCCACTGCTGTAATCTTTCTTCTTGTTTCTTTTCTCGTTCTTCTTGTTTCTTTTCTTTTTCCTCTAACAACTGCTGTAATCTTTCATCTTGTTTATTTTGTTGTTCGAGTTGCCACTGTTGCAAGTTTTCTTGCAACTGCTGTTGTCTCTCTTCTTGTTTCTTTTCTTTTTGCTCCAACAACTGCTGTAATCTCTCTTCTTTTTAATTTCTCGTTCTTTCTTGTTTCTTTTCTTTTCCCTCTGACAACTGTTGTAATTTCTCTTCTCGTTCTTCTTGGTTCTTTTGCCGTTTTTGTATTGCTGCCATCAAATATGCTATGTTCTAGTTTGATTTGCCGCTTCTCGTTTCCATTTTTTTTTCATACCACTTCTGACACCAATTTGTTACGTCTCCGTTCGTTAATTGATTTTCCGTAAATTCGTTCCGACGAAACTTTAGCGACACAAGTCCTTTCTTAAATAAAACTGGTTTATTCTTTCCGAATACAACTTTATGATACACTCAACTTCAACAGTCGCTCTGTAACAAACGCTATAATTCTCACGTGCTCGTGCTCGACAATACTGAGTTCAATTACTCACTACTACACACATTGTCACGTCACGCCGTGACCATCTTATATATACCAGGGCCACCGCAATCTAGCAAATGCTAGAGCACTCCCGAAGGAACAGGATAGTTCTAGAAAACGTGTGATACTAGTCACGTGATCTCGCTGACGCAACAATACGATACGTTAAGAAATACTACATATGATACATTAAGAAATACTACATACGATACATTAAGAAATACTACATATGATACATTAAGAAATACTACATACGATACATTAAGAAATACTACATATGATACATTAAGAAATACTACATACGATACATTAAGAAATACTACATATGATACATTAAGAAATACTACATACGATACATTAAGAAATACTACCTAAGATGCATTAAGAAATACTACATACGATACATTAAGAAATACTACATATGATACATTAAGAAATACTACCTAAGATGCATTAAGAAATACTACATAGGATACATTAAGAAATACTACATAGGATACATTAAGAAATACTACATACGATACATTAAGAAATACTACATAGGATACATTAAGAAATACTACATACGATACATTAAGAAATACTACATACGATACATTAAGAAATATTACATATGATACATTAAGAAATACTACATACGATACATTAAGAAATACTACATACGACACATTAAGAAATACTACCTAAGATGCATTAAGAAATACTACCTAAGATGCATTAAGAAATATTACATACGATACATTAAGAAATACTACATACGATACATTAAGAAATACTACATACGATACATTATTCCCCACACACATAAGAATGGAGGAGCTCGTGGAGAAAATTAACTTATGGAAATGACATAGTGCGTTCAAGTGACTGGAGCGATGTTGCTGGTAATACCACGTGTGGTAACCTGTAAACGAAGACGACTGGAGCGATGTTGTTGGTAATACCACATGTGGTAACCTGCTAAACGAAGATGATTGGAGCGATGTTGCTGGTAAAAACACGTGTGGTAACCTGTAAACGAAGACGACTGGAGCGATGTTGCTGGTAATACCACATGTGGTAACCTGCTAAACGAAGATGACTGGAGCGATGTTGCTCGTAATACCACGTGTGATAACATGCTAAACGAAGATAAATGGAGCGATATTGCTGGATATTCAACGGCAACAGTAATGTTACAGTAATTAGTTTCAACGGTAACAGTAATGTTACAATAATTAGTTTCAACGGCAACAGTAATGTTACAATAATTAGTTTCAATGGTAACAGTAATGTTACAATAATTAGTTTCAACAGCAACAGTAATGTTACAGTAATTAGTTTCAACGGTAATAGTAATGTTACAGCTAATTAGTTTCAACGATAACAGTAATGTTACAATAATTAATTTCAACGGTAACAGTAATGTTACAGCAATTAGTTTCAATGGTAATAGTAATGTTACAGCTAATTAGTTTCAACGATAACAGTAATGTTACAATAATTAATTTCAATGGTAACAGTAATGTTACAGCAATTAGTTTCAATGGTAATAGTAATGTTACAGCTAATTAGTTTCAACGGTAACAGTAATGTTACAATAATTAATTTCAATGGTAACGGTAATGTTACAGCTAATTAGTTTCAACGGTAACAGTAATGTTACAATAATTAATTTCAATGGTAACGGTAATGTTACAGCTAATTAGTTTCAATGGTAACGGTAATGTTACAGCTAATTTGTTTCAGTGGTAACAGTAATGTTACAGTATGTTACATATCTGCTTGTTTGTTAATTTCTGGTAGAAATTCTTTCCCAGAAACTTCAGCGATACAAGTCCATTCTTGGTTAAACCAGTTTATTCTTTCTCGATACAAACTTTTAACACACAGTAATTTTACAATTAGTACATTTCTAATCTTAACTACTTTTATAATACACGCTATAAATAACAGCGATTCACAATCTTGAAAACACACACTAGCTCAAACAGAATCGTAAATTACCCAAAACTCTCTTGATTCATTCCCGCAGGCTTTTTTCTGCCAAGCTTATTTACTAAAAAAGAGGGCGTCCCGAATAAACTCGGTCTTCCTCGATAATTCATGATCACTCGAGAAATTCATCACGTGTTACCAGCGTCACGTGGCTTCCGCTGTCGTAACAACCAATTAGTTTTAACGGTAACAGTAATGTTACAGGATTCTTCCATAGATAAGGTTGAGATTTCTGATAAGTTACAGAAATATATTTATGATGAAATAAATAATAGGCTTACGAACCAGTTGGATTGATTCCTGTCACTTCTTGTCTCGCGGCTGGATAGTCAGGGCAAAACACTGGGAAATCCACTTTGACTGACAGGTGGATTACACCTAACAGTCTGGGCAAAACACTGGTAACTCCACTTTGACTGACAGGTGGATTACACCTAACAGTCAGGGCAAAAACACTGGTAAATCCACCTCAACTGACAGGTGAATTACACCTAACAGTCAGGGCGAAAACACACTGGTAGATCCATCTTGACTGACAGAGGGATGAGGCTAACAGCAACTTACGAACCACTCGCCGTGATATATTTTATAGCAGTATTGGACAATACAGTTTCTGACCTCAACATGCGTATCATCAGGTGGTCATGACCTTGAAATGTTAATTCAGAATCCTACCAGACTGATGAAGTTAGCAGTCAAGGATCAAGTCAGAACTTATTATTTGATGGAATACTTGTTATTTAAAGGTATTCTGTCACGAATGAATTCAAGAAAGCTGAAGAAATATTGGCAATTGTAATTGTGAATAGTAGCACAAAAAACGACGGAAAACTCTTGAAGTGAACTGTCCTGAAGAGGAGAAACAACTGTATATTAGACGAGAATAGAGCAAAAAACTGTGTATGTTTATTACAGAAAACTCTTGAAGTATACGGTGCTGATGGTTGTGGCAAAAAGGGTTAACAGTAATTACGAAAAATAATTGGATACGAGAAACTCCAGAAGATTGCATCCAGTTTTTCTAGAGTTCCTACCCAATTGATTCTTGTACCGATTACAGCTTTCAGTTCCCACCCAACTGATTCTTGTACAACTTACATCTTTCAGTTCCCACCCAACTGATTTCTTGTACCGCTTACAGCTCTCAGTTCCCACCCAACTGATAACCAGTGATTTTTGTACAACTTAACAACTTAAAGCTTTCAGTTCCCACCCAAATGATAACCAGGGATTCTTGTACAACTTAAAGCTTTCAGTTACCCGATTAAGAAGGGAACTTAGTTCAGTAAAACGTCATTTTTAAATGTGTTCAAAACCCATTAATTTAACCAATTGTAAGACATTTTTTCATTCAAGCTTTATTGGGTGTGTTTTTGAATGTCAACGCTATATCTTGAAAGAAAAAATTCATTTTATAAAATGTTTTTCCTGCGTAATTAAACAACAATACAAACTCTGACTTTTGCTCCAAAATACATAAAGCATACACACACACGTGCAGTATATATGTAAAATGCATAAACACTCACATATATGCAGCCTACGTAAATACACACACATGTATAATTATAGATTAGTTAAGACAACTTTCTCTGGAAAGAATCTAGTTTAGGAGAACCACAGATGAATAGCCTAATTTTGTAACTTTACCAGAAGTATTGGCATCAAGAAAACATGTTTTGTATTTTATCTGAATTTTCTTGTTTTTGGATTCAAGGACAAGAGATTTCCAACTTATAGCTAAAATATTACCTATTAAAATTATTACCTATATAGCTAAAATATACACAAAAGTAAAGTTGTCTTGCTTCATATTTCCGCAGTTCATAATTTTAAATTGAAAAACTATAGAGGGAAGGCGGGTAGTCAATAACATTTACCTCCAACTATAGAGGGGAGGTGGGTAGTCAATAACATTTACCTCCAACTATAGAGGGGAGGCGGATACTCAATAACATTTACCTCCAACTCTTGGGGGAAGGCGGGTAGTCAATAACATTTACCTCCAACTATAGAGGGAAGGTGGGTAGTCAATAACATTTACCTCCAACTCTTAAGGGAAGGCGGGTAGTCAATAACATTTACCTCCAACTCTTGAGGGAAGGCGGGTAGTCAATAACATTTACCTCCAACTCTTGAGGGAAGGCGGGTAGTCAATAACATTTACCTCCAACTCTTGAGGGAAGGGAGGGGAGTCAATAAAATTTACCTCCAACTCTTGAGGGAAGGCGGGTAGTCAATAATATTTACCTCCAACTCTTGGGGGAAGGAGGGTAGTCAATAACATTTATCTCCAACTCTTAAGGGAAGGCGGGGGTTCAATAACATTTACCTCTAACTCTTGAGGGAAGGCGGGTAGTCAATAACATTTACCTCCAACTCTTGATGGAAGGGGGAGGGGGAGTCAATAACATTTACCTCCAACTGTTGAGCTACTCCAATCGAATATTGGGATTTGACTGTCACTATAATAACGCACTCACACTCCAAATGTCCAAAACTGGACTTGTATTTTTGCGGCAATAGGACAGGGTAAGTGTTTAGAAGAATTATTTAAAATGTTCATAATGTTGCATCTTGAGAATATTGTTTTCGAATATCGCGTATGCCTGAGACGCTGTTTCTAATCCTAGTTAACATGTGGGTTATCTTTCACTCGTATCATTCATTTCACGAGATAAAAGCTCCAGAGGAAGTGGTGTGTACAAGATGAGAACAATGTTTTATAACAAGTAGTATCTCCTCCTATTTGATCATCCTTGCACGGCTGATGTCCTTTCTGCCGAAATTTGAGTCCTGTTAGTCCATGAGACATAATACATATAACCAAACAGGTTAAGTATCGGTCCAAGCTTCATGAAGAAATCTGTTTGTTTGTTGTATATTTATTACTCAATACTGTTATTAGTATTTTCACAACTACTTGTGAACGATAAAATAATTGGTGTATAACTGGAAACATGAAACTTTAGAACATTTTAAGAGCATGTATTTTAAAGCTAAGCATTATTAAGTTGTTACACCTCACTAGATGGCAATAGTATATATTACAGTAAGTCTCACAGTGGCTTACGGCCGCGGATAATCTTAATGACCAGCTCAGTACGCTCTGTTACAGGCTGTGGAAGCTGCCTGTAGAGAACAACGAGTGTGTAAGATGAAGACATCGCCAGAAACGCTTGGGGGCGATCCGTGCCCTGGAATCCGAAAATATGCTGAAGTAGCGTACAAGTGCCGGCCAAGTAAGTCTCAGAACTTAGTGTTCTATTTGCATAATAAACTGTAGTTTCTGATGTTTAGCATTGTCAGATGTATCTTTCGCTCTCACTGCTCTATCTAAAGCAACCAACCGTAGAATGTCTGGTTCTTCTGACCATTAACTGTTTAACTCCCTCCCCTGTAGCCCTCACTACTCTATCTAAAGCAACCATCCGTAGAATGTCTGGTTCTTCTCACCATTAGCTGTTTTACTCCCTCCCTTGTGGTCCTCACTACTTTATCTAAAGCAACCATCCGTAGAATGTCTGGTTCTTCTGACCATTAGCTGTTTAACTCCCTCCCTCCCTTGTAGCCCTGACTGATCTATCTAAAGTAACCATTCGTAGAATGTCTGATTTATCTGACCATTAGCTATTTTATTCCCCCCTCCAGCCTCAGCATTTTTAATGTTTCAATATCTGTAACTGTAACATA
>NW_013668913.1:48519-49581 GCF_000517525.1 Limulus polyphemus | reverse complement strand
TACAAGAAGAGAGACTACAGCAGTTGTTGGAGGATAAAGAAAAGAAACAAGAAGAACGAGATAAGATACAAGAAGAGAGACTACAGCAGTTGTTGGAGGATAAAGAAAAGAAACAAGAAGAACGAGATAAGATACAAGAAGAGAGACTACAGCAGTTGTTCGAGGATAAAGAAAAGAAACAAGAAGAACAAGATAAGATACAAGAAGAGAGATTATAGCAGTTGTTGAAGGATAAAGAAAAGAAACAAGATGAGAGATACAGCAGTTGTTGGAGGAAAAAAGAAAGAAAACAAGAAAAACTAGAAAATAAAGAAGAAGAGAGACTACAGCAGTGGTTGGAGGAGAAAGAAAATAAACAAGAAGAGAGACTACAGCAGTGGCAACTGGAACAAAAACAGAAACAGGAAGAAAGTCTCCAACAGTTGCAGGAAAGTCAGCAGCAACTACAGGAAAGTCAACAACAGTGGCAAGAAGTACAAATGTAAAACATTAGAAAATTTCAAAGTGAAGTAAATACATTAAAGGACACAGGGAGGATATATTAACCATTGACCTAATCAGACAACAGGAAGCTCCTTCCAGACCTCGCAGCTAAACTCCAATGCAAACATCTTCAGTCCTGCCAGAAGTCACATTCCAGACATGAGTGTCAGTAATATGGGTGATCTAATACGAAGGAAGCCACATGAATTCGATGGGAAAGCACCATGGGAAGCATATAGAGCACAACTTGAGCTACTGGCAGAAATGAATGGATGGACGGAGGAGCATAAAACAGTGTATATGGCAAAGAGCCTGAAGGGACATCCACTGGAAATACCTTAACAGTTGTCAGCAGACGACAGGCACAATTATAGAGAACTGGTAGCTGCTCTAGAACTCAGGTATGGAACTCAAAATCAGTCCAAAGTCTTCAGATCCAGGTGTAGGACGACAGTCCGTGCTAAAGTGGAGAGCCTGAAAGAGCTGGCACAGGATTTGAAAAGTATGGCACACAAGGCCTACCCAAGTGCACCACCCGATGTCTTCAAGCTGTTGCTGAGGGATCAGTTTCTAAATGCC
>NW_013668913.1:47590-48492 GCF_000517525.1 Limulus polyphemus | reverse complement strand
GAACTCCACGAATGTCCTAGTGTTTGCCAGGCGCCCTCTTTTTTAGTATTTAAGCCTGGCGAGAAAAACCAGTGCAATGGCAGACATAGATATATTGAAGAGATAGATAATTGAGTCAACAGTAGGCACCTTAAGTAAAGTGTGTGAATCGCTGTGATTTATAGCGTGTGTTATAAGGGTTGTTAAGTTTAAAGTGACTGTGGAAATTCTGTGTATCAAGAAAAATAAACTACTTTTAATTAAGAAAGGACTTGTATCGCTGAAGTTCCTCAGAAAGAATTTATACCGGAAATTATCAAACGAGCAAATAGTAAAAAATTGGTGTCAGAGAGTGGGACAAAAAAAAAGATGATGGAAACGAGAAGTAGCAAATCAAACTACAGCTTAGCAGATTTGATGGTAGCAATACAAGAACAGCAAAAGAAACAAGAAGAACGAGAATAGAAACAAGAAAAGAGACAACAGCAGTGGTAAGAAAACTTGCAACAGTGGCAGCTTAAAAAGCAAAATAAACAAGATATATTACAGCAGTTGTTGGAGGATAAAGAAAAGAAACAAGAAAAGCGAGAAAAGAAACAAGAAGAGAGACAACAGCAGTGGCAAGAAAACTTGCAACAGTGGCAGCTCGAACAGCAAAATAAACAAAAGAGATTACAGCAGTTGTTGGAGGAAAAAGAAAAGAAACAAGAAGAACAAGATAAGAAACAAGAAGAGAGATATTACAGCAGTTGTTGGAGGATAAAGAAAAGAAACAAGAAAAACGAGAAATAAAACAAGAAGAGAGATATTACAGCAGTTGTTGGAGGATAAAGAAAAGAAACAAGAAAAACGAGAAATAAAACAAGAAGAGAGATATTACAGCAGTTGTTGGAGGATAAAGAAAAGAAACAAGAAAAACGAGA
>NW_013668913.1:44329-46720 GCF_000517525.1 Limulus polyphemus | reverse complement strand
GGACCAGTGTGGGTAACTAATGAGCTCATGGGCATGAAGAACAGACACAAAGCATACTTGGCTGACATTGAAGAACAATGCATATTAGGGTTGGACTACTTACTACCGAGGATGTGTGCAGTTAACTTCGATAAAATGACGTTTGGGAACAACAAAGGCCAAATTCCGTTAAGTGTTGCTGCATCTGTTGATTTGCATGTCACAGCAATTAAGTCAAGTACAATACCCCTTAGGTCAGAGAATATAATTTGGGGTAGAATAAACGAACATCCCCAAGGAAGCCCGATGTTTGTGGAAGACCCATCCAGGCCAGTGGATGTGAAAATTGGAAGGTCACTTGTGGTAGGTCATCAAGTAGTACCCATAACAGTGGCTAATTTTTCTAAATGTGAGCAGGCACTTAAGGAAGGAGGCATTGTTGGTTGTGTGCCAGGAGGTAGAGCTAGTCAATGTTAAGGTAAGAAATACAACTATAAAGAAAAGACATCCGCTCCCAGAACATTTAATTGACCTCTTTGGGTTAGGGAACTTTTGGCGAATTATGCAGATGTCTTTTCGAATGGAGATCTTGACTTCGGCTGCATAGACCTTGTAGAGCACAGAATAAACACAGGCAATCGCCGTCCAATAAAGATCCATCCGAGAAGAATAGCTCCGGCAAAACGACAAGAGATAGAGAAGGTCATGGATGGCCTGATTAAGGAAGGGGTGGTCAAAAAATCAGATAGTCCCTGGTCAGCTCCCATCGTGTTAGTCCAGAAGAAGGATGGGACCCAACGTTGCTGTGTGGACTTCAGGGCTCTTAACAGTATAACCGAAAAAGACTCATACCCACTGTCAAGAATTGATGATACTCTTGATGCCCTAAGTGGACCCAGGTGGTTTTCAACTCTGGACTTAAAGTCAGTTTTCCATCAAGTAAAAATGACTGAAGCAGATAGACCTAAGACAACATTTAGTTATGGCCAAGGTCTCTGGCAATACCGAGTGGTGCCATTCGGGCTTAGTAATGCTCCAGCAACATTTGAGAGACTGATGGAAAGAGTATTGGAAGGCTTTCAATGGAGGATAGCCCTGGTGTACCTGGACGATGTCATTGTATTTGCAACAACTTTTGATGAGGAAATGTCCTGGCTAGAGGAAGAATTCAAGCATTTGAAAGCAGCAAACCTCAAATTCCATCCCAAGAAATGCCACTTGTTCCAGAAAGAGGTGCTTTACTTAGGGCACATTGTAAGTGAGCATAGTGTGCAAACTGATCCTGACAAGGTAAAATCAGTGCATGATTGGCCAACACCAGACAATGTGGGAGAGTTAAGAAGTTTCTTGTGACTCTGTACCTATTGCCGAAAGTTTGTGAAGGATTTTGCAACTATAGCTGCTCCACTACATGAATTGACTAAAAAAGGCCAGAAGTTTGAATGGACAGTTTCTTGCCAGCATTCTTTCAAGACATTGAAAGAAAAATTGGCCTCTGCTCCACTTTTAAAGCTTCCAGATCCCTCACTGTCGTACATACTGGATTGTGATGCTAGTAATGTCGGAATTAGAGGAGTTTTGTCTCGGAAAATGAACGAAAACGAACATGTGGTGACCTACTTCAGTAGGGTTTTGAGTAGACTAGAGGGAAACTACTGTGTAACACGGAGGGAACTCCTTGCTATAGTAAAGAGTCTGACATATTTCCATCCTTACCTCTATCGTGCAAGGTTTACCATCAGACTGCAGTTAGTTATGGCCAAGGTCTTTTGCAATACTGTATGATGTAGGACATGCAGTACATGTTGTGGTAAAAGGGGACCCAAGTATAAGGGACGTGCTTCAATGAAGTTATATCAAGTTGGCACACCAATGGAAAGAGTAGCCATTGACATTGCTTGTCTTTGGCCCCAAACTCGTGCTGGAAACAGGTACATTTGTGTGGTGATGGATTATTTCACCAAGTGGCCTGAGACATATTCAATACCAAAAAAGGAAGCTACAACAGTAGCTTCGGCTATTAGTGATTTCTTCTTCAGATTTGGTATGCCATATGAACTGCATTCGGATCAAGGTGGTAACTTTGAATCACCTGTGTTCCATGAATGTTGCAAGTTGTTTGGCATGCGAAAGACCAAGAGAACGCCACTTCACCCACAGTCTGATGGGATGGTAGAAAAGTATAATTGGACACTTTTACAGGAATTGGTAAGATTTTGTAATAGCCGCCAAGATGACTGGGATGTCTTACTCCCTCCACTGTTGATTGCCTATAGAACAGCATGAGGCCACTGTATACATTCCAGCAAAGATGATGTTTGGTCGGGAACCTCGGTTGCCAGTGGATCTGATAACAGGACACCGACTTTACGAAGAGTTGCCTGAAAATGTGTCAGAGTTCGTGAAAGTGTT
>NW_013668913.1:38555-43350 GCF_000517525.1 Limulus polyphemus | reverse complement strand
CGTGTTGAAGTTAAAGTGACTGTGGAAATTCTGTGTATTGCAAAGCTGTATTGAGAAAGAATAAACTAGTTTTATTTAAGAAATGACTTGTATTGCTGAAGTTCCTTGGGAAGAATTTTTACGGGAAATCAACAAACGACCAGAGACGTAACAATATCTTGTTTCAGAATATCTTTAATGAAACTTTATTGTTTATCTATTTCTGATGGTTCTGTGCAAATAGTACTGGTTCTGTTATTCAATGTTGGTACAACAGCATGCTTATGTAGTTTAGTATAATGTAAAGAAACATTTCTCTGTATGTGTTGGTTTACGAAATACATAAAAGATATGTTCAATTTCTTTCATTCGAGAAACGGGACGTCTACAAAAATAGTTTTCTTTATTATAGATTTAATGTAAATTTGAAAACCTAAATGGGTAAATAAAGTGATATTTTTTATCAACAGTACAACACATTTCATCAGTGTATCTTTGTCAGTACTTTACTTAAGTTGAAGCAGCGTTTTCATTGTGTTCCATAAAACAAACTAGCTAAGGAAACCAAAACAAAAGATCCCGTGGCAGTCACAAAGATCTTTAAATGGTAAAAATATAACTGAAAACCAGAGTTTCAATGTCTGGCGTACTAACAAAATAGTGTCATGCGTTAACTGAACAGTGATATCATCCCGTATCGTGTGTCAACCGAACAGTTATAACATACAGTGTCGTTTGTCAACATAACGGTGATAACATCCTTGTCGTGTGTCAACCGAACATGGATAACATCAAGTGTGGTGTGTCAACCGAACAGTGATAACATCCGGTGCTAAGTAAATGGTGTACCCCAAAGATATTTCTTTTAGGAAAATATAGTGCTGTTTATCATATTGGTTGTAAATATTGTAATGTTAAATTGTTTATCATATTGGTTGTAAAGGTTGTAATGCTAAATTGTTTATCAGATTGGTTGTAAATATTGTAATGTTAAATTGTTTATGAGATTGGTTGTAAAGGTTGTAATGTTAAAATGTATATCGGATTGGTTGTAAAGATTGTAATATTAAATTGTTTATCAGATTGGTTGTAAAGGTTGTAATGTTAAATTGTTTATCAGATTGGTTGTAAAGATTGTAATGTTAAATTGTTTATCAGATTGGTTGTAAAGATTGTAATGTTAAATTATTTATCAGATTGGTTGTAAAGATTATAATGTTAAATTGTTTATTAGATCGTTTGTTAAATTGTTTATCAGATTGATTGTAAAGATTGTAATGTTAAATTGTTTATTAGATCGTTTGTTAAATTGTTTATCAGATTGGTTGTAAAGGTTGTAATGTTAAATTATTTATCAGATTGGTTGTAAAGATTGTAATGTTAAGTTGTTTATTAGATCGTTTGTTAAATTGTTTATCAGATTGGTTGTAAAGGTTGTAATGTTAAATTATTTATCAGATTGGTTGTAAAGATTGTAATGTTAGATTATTTATTAGATCGTTTGTTAAATTGTATATCAGATTGGTTGTAAAGGTTGTAATGTTAAATTGTTTATCAGATTGGTTGTAAAGGTTGTAATGTTAAATTGTTTATCAGATTGGTTGTAAAGATTGTAATGTTAAGTTGTTTATTAGATCGTTTGTTAAATTGTATATCAGATTGGTTGTAAAGGTTGTAATGTTAAATTGTTTATCAGATTGGTTGTAAAGATTGTAATGTTAAATTGTTTATCAGATTGGTTGTAAATGTTGTAATGTTAAATTGTTTATCAGATTGGTTGTAAAGGTTGTAATGTTAAATTGTTTATCAGATTGGTTGTAAAGGTTGTAATGTTAAATTATTTATCAGATTGGCTGTAAAGATTGTAATGTGCATGTGTATCATTTTTGTAGCGCAAAGCAACACAGTGGTTACCTGCGCGCTGTACATCGCGGAGAATCGACCCCAAGATTTGAGCGCTGTAAGCATTTATTGCTAAAAATGGAATAGCCCTGGTTGTGTTTTAACACATGGATCACTCTTGAAACATACGAGTTTTGTTCTCATTCAACTTTTTGGGTCTATAGATTATTGATCTAGGTATTTTTTCTTAAAATTTCCAAAACATACACTGTCATCTTTATTTATATGCTCTGTATCATAAGACAGCTTGTTTTGGTTTACTCTGTACAGAAGTGTTTTACAACGAGATTGCATGCGAAGGTCAACGACTCCGACTGCGTTGTTCGAGGCCCTTTAGGATTGCCATATACTTAGCAGCTTTTGGCGGAACATATTTTGGAGTTCCAGAATGTCCCCAACTAGAGGGCGCTGGCAACCAAGGTAAACAACTATTTGATAAATAATAACATATGTATCAATATTATTATTTTTTCCTTTAACAAATGTATGTCAGGCGTGGCTCAGCAGTTAGAATGACGGGCTGCATTTCGAAAGATCTCAGGTTCGAGATCATAATATGTTGCTGAACAAAATCTGTCGCCATATAAAAGTCAAACAGTCAATTTCGCTATTCATTTAAAAGTACTTGTATACTCAGTTGGCAAAAGTGACTGGTCAACATTTATGAATTAGGGATAGTAAGTGTGCTCTAAATCTTAGGGTTTCTGACCTGATCTCATAGCACTAAGGTGAGAGTTGTAGGTAAGTTTGGATGCTGAATAACACTGACATCTCAACATCGTCTTGCTATATAAAGATTTGAATACCGAAATAATATGAAATAACGCTGTAAAATAGAGCATTATTCAGTGATGACTTTGAATAAATTCCATGCCCAATTCTGAGAAGGAACAATGCAGTCGAGATAGGTTATTTAAATTTGACTTCCTGAATTTACGTCATAGTTCACACTGCTTATGTAGAAGTAAATGGCCATCGGGCAGTAAGTATCAATTCTTTCAGATTTAATTCTCTTTGTACTAGTTGTTTCATATGTAATAAAAATGTTGAACCTCGAGACTACTCATCAATCAATAATGGCTGGAGACGGCTTGAATGGGTAATGAAGAAACACTTTAATATAAGTTTTTCTTCATAACCCAATCAAGCTGGCTCCAGCCATTATTAGTCTCAAAGTGGGTTCCTCGTCATCGAATTTACTCATCAATCAGTTCTCAAAACTCTTTTGAATAATTCACTTTCACAACTCATTCATGGCTAACAAACACTAGTAACTAATTAATAAACACTAGTTAACTGGCGTTATTTGTTAGGGAGAGCTGTATTTTGAAGTTGTAAAATCTTTTCTAACTAATTAATAAAAAGTTTAAATTTTAATTAATAATATAAAGTTTCAAACATCGTAAAAGTAATTAGAACAAGTCCCGATGTATGTTGATAAATTAGTCAATATTTCTCTTAATATCGAAGACGTAACTGAGAATAGCGAATCTATTTTAGCTAATTATGTCCGTTGAAACTCACATTCAGAAATTTGTATTTAGTCTTGTATGATTGAAAGGGAGCTCCACCCCCAAGACTGAAGTAAGTTTAATTAAAGTCATTCTTTCCAGCTAAATATTTAGTCACGAGATGATTATATTTCAAACTCCATTTACGAAAATAGATTTTTACAGTTAGTTAAATTCCACTCTGAACTGAATAAGATTTGCGAGCCACTAGCTGTACAATATAGCTTATTAACATGGTTACCGTAGAACCAGGAAACTTATCAACAATATAACTTAGTAACATGATTACCTTAAAATCAAGAAACCTGTCAACAATATAACTTAGTAACATGATTTCCGTAGAACCAAGAAACCTATCAACAATATAACTTAGTAACACGGTTACCTTAGAACCAAGAAACCTATCAACAATATAACTTAGTAACACGGATACCTTAGAGCCAAGAAACCTATCAACAATATAACTTAGTAACACGGATACCTTAGAACCAAGAAACCTATCAACAATATAACTTAGTAACACGGTTACCTTAGAACCAAGAAACCTATCAACAATATAACTTAGTAACACGGATACCTTAGAACCAAGAAACCTATCAACAATATAACTTAGTAAAATGATTACCGTAGAACCAAGAAACCTATCAGCAATATAACTTAGTAACACGGATACCTTAGAACCAAGAAACCTATCAACAATATAATAATGGCTGGAGACGGCTTAAGTGAACAAGAAACCTATCAACATTTTCTCTCGGCCGAAGGAATCTTTAGTGAACTTTACCAAACCCCCGAGAAAGAAGGAGACTAAACTAGGTCCACTAAAAACTAACTTCTGTTTGTTTTGGTCCTTAATGTATCTGTGCTGTCTAGTAGTCAGTCAGTAACTAACCGTTGAGAGACTAAGATAAAACTAGGTTCTATTTTGTTGTATTCTTAATGTTCTGTTTAGTTGTATTCTTAATGATTTTTTACTAGCTAGGGTTGTCAGTCGATTGTACTTGAAAGATAAGGCTGTACAGCTAGTAAAATCTCACAAGATAATTTTTCTTGCTGCAGAGGGAACCAAAAAAAGGATTAAGATAAAATATAATTATAATAAGACCATATTTAATTCATTAGTCTAAAGTTTGTATTCAATATATCTTTGTTTTTGATGTTGCTTACAACTTTGTAATTGTCTTCTCTTTGTTTTTGATGTTACTTACAACTTTGTAATTGTCTTCTCTTTGTTTTTGATGTTACTTAAAAGTTTCTAATTGTCTTCTTGTTTTTTGATGTTACTTACAACTTTGTAATTGTCTTCTTGTTTTTTGATGTTACTTACAACTTTGTAATTGTCTTCTCTGTTTTTGATGTTACTTACAACTTTGTAATTGTCTTCTCTTTGTTTGTGATGTTAC
>NW_013668913.1:33145-37555 GCF_000517525.1 Limulus polyphemus | reverse complement strand
CTCTTTGTTTTTGATGTTACTTACAACTTTGTAATTGTCTTCTCTTTGTTTTTGATGTTACTTACAACTTTGTAATTGTCTTCTCTTTGATTTTGATGTTACTTACAACTTTGTAATTGTCTTCTCTTTGTTTTTGCTGTTACTTACAACTTTGTAATTGTCTTCTCTTTGTTTTTGATGTTACTTACAAGTTTCTAATTGTCTTCTTGTTTTTTGATGTTACTTACAACATTGTAATTGTCTTCTTGTTTTTTGATGTTACTTACAACTTTGTAATTGTCTTCTTGTTTTTTGATGTTACTTACAACTTTGTAATTGTCTTCTTGTTTTTTGATGTTACTTACAAGTTTCTAATTGTTTTCCTGTTTGTTGATGTTACGTATAACTTCTTCTTGTTTTCCTGTTTTTTGATGTTACGTACAACTTCTTGTTTTTTGATGTTTCTTACAACTTTGTAATTGTCTTCTTGTTTTTTGATGTTACTTACAAGTTTCTAATTGTTTTCCTGTTTTTGATGTTACGTACAACTTCTTGTTTTTTGATGTTTCTTACAACTTTGTAATTGTCTCCTTGTTTTTTATGTTACTTACAACTGTAATTATCTTCTCTTTGTTTTGATGTTACTTACAACTTTGTAATTATCTTCTCTTTGTTTTTGATGTTACTTACAACTTTGTAATTATCTTCTCTTTGTTTTTGATGTTACTGACAAATTTGTAATTATCTTCTCCTTGTTTTTGATGTTACTTACAACTTTGTAATTGTCTTGATTAGTGTCATGTCCCTTTTTTTTCTATTCAATAAATCTAAACAAAAAGTAATCATGTTAAATCCAACTACACTGTTTGAGCGTACTAAAAGCCATTCCGTAAAAACTGCTCTGAATGGATTTCATATTATGGGATGATTAAGTTTTATGTTTTGGTGACAGATTGCCAAGTCAGTTATGCTACCGAAACTGTACTGAGAAGCTGTCTGGGAAAAAGAAAATGTTCTGTTGCAGCTGACAAGGACACGTTTGGAGACCCCAACTGTCCTCGAAAATCATCGCTGTTTTTGAAAGTTGTTTATACATGTGGTAAGTATACAAACTGTACCATGTATATGGGAAGCTTCAGTTTCAAAGTGTACAAGTCCCTTTTATTACAGAATTAGTAACTGTAACTTTTGTTCGATTGCGGACAAACTTTGTGATATATCTTACAACATTTCCATCTAGTTAACAAAGAACTTCTTAGAGAACTGGAACCAAGCCTTGAAAAGGTCAACGATGACTACGGAGATGACAAAAAGGATTTCCAGGAAGAGGCCAGCTATGTCCCTGTTACAGTAAAACCAGACAGTCCGTGGATAAATAAGGAAGTCGACAGTAAAGTGAAAAGTACACCAAAGTTTAACTTGCTACCAGGTGAGCTGGTTATTCTACCTGTCAATTTTATACAGTAAAGAGAAAAGTACACCAAAGTTCAAGTTGCTACCAGGTGAGTTGGTTATTTCTACCTGTCAATTTTATACAGTAAAGTGAAAAGTACACCAAAGTTCAAGTTGCTACCAGGTGAGTTGGTTATTTCTACCTGTCAATTTTATACAGTAAAGTTTCGCTTACAAAGACTCTTGGTCTATTATATATACTAATAAATAAATGTAGCATCTCGGCTACAGTTTACTGTCCACAGCTCCTTCACCAGTATAATTATATTACTTTATTGTCCATAATTCTTTCGCCAGTACCAATATTATTAGTTTACTGTCCATAGTTCCTTCGCCAGTACCAATATTATTAGTTTCCTATCCATAGTTCCTTCGCCAGTACTATATTATTAGTTTACTGTCCATAGTTCCTTCGCCAGTATAATTATATTAGTTTCCTGTCCATAGTTCCTTCGCCAGTACAATATTATTAGTTTCCTGTCCATAGTTCCTTCGCCAGTACTATATTATTAGTTTACTGTCCATAGTTCCTTCGCCAGTATAATTATATTAGTTTCCTGTCCATAGTTCCTTTCGCCAGTACTATATTATTAGTTTACTGTCCATAGTTCCTTCGCCAGTACTATATTATTAGTTTACTGTCCATAGTTCCTTCGCCAGTAGAATTATATTAGTTTACTGTTTATAGTTCCTTCGTCAGTACAACTGTATTAGTTTACTGTCCTTGGTCCTCCGCCAGTACCAATATTATTAGTTTACTGTCCATAATTTTCTCGCCAGTACCAATATTATTAGTTTACTGTCCATAATTTTCTCGCCAGTACAATTATATTAGTTTACTGTCCATAGTTCCTTCGTCAGTATAATTGTATTAGTTTACTGTCCTTGGTCCTCCGCCAGTACAATTGTATTAGTTTACTGTCCTTTGTCCTCCGCCAGTAACAATATTATTAGTTTACTGTCCATAATTTTCTCGCCAGTACCAATTATATTAGTTTACTGTCCATAGTTCCTTCACCAGAGCCCACCGATTCAAACGTTATTCTCGCCAAGTCCACAATGAATCCAGACATGCAGAGCGACGAGAAGGTGAAAGAACAGGACCTCAACTGTACTGTTATTGAAGGTGACCAGAAGGTAGTAGGGTTCCTGACAGAGTGGCTGTCTGCACTCAGGTTCATCAACGGTAGGTTTCCAATTTATCAACACACGAGTCATAGAAATAATAACAAACAAGACTTATTTACGTATGTAACGTTTGGTTATAGACAAACATCTTGGATCAGACATGACCAACATTAGTGTACCGGACTGTGAATCTGAGGGACTTTGGTTTTAATCTCATTGACACAAAAACGCGCTCTACATCATGGAACCGTGAATGAGTTATAAGAGAGACGGTCAAATCCCACTACTGGATTTGAGTTGGCGGTGGGTGCTGTTGACTATCTTCCTTCCATCCAGCCTGTCAATTTCAAATTAGAGACGCAGATAATCAAGGATCCAGCGTCGTTTACTTCTAAAGCTCAAAGAGAAGGTCTAGAGAGATAAACCTCGAGTCGTAAGAGATGAGTAAAGTGACCATTAAATATATTTATTCTCAAAAATGTAAGTTAAAACAGGGAGGATATATAATTCGAAAACGTAAAAGTTTAGCCAGTTTTTTAATACAAGGATAACATGAGAGTTAAAATTTAGGGGGCATTGTTTTCACATAACCCCGCAATATTGCAAACAGTGTCAAAGAAAGTTTGTGAAATTTGACCTCCAGTTGCACGTTTAACCATTTGCGATACTTCCCATACACACAGTGGATTATGTTTTTTTAAAAAAATTATCAGAAATATCACAAAAGCTCGTTTTACCTAATTATACGGGGTCAGTCAAAATTACCGACCTTGTCACCATAAAATTATACATACTATAACTATACGTTCTATGTGTATCTTGACGAAACATTTAGTAAACATTACGTGTCTTCTGTACCCAAGAAATCAATCTTTTAAATTAATTATCTTTATTAGAAATTTTTCTGTGAATTTAAAGAGTCAGGATCTGAGTCAGTACAAGGTGATTTTCATGTTAATATTACTTATACAGTTTTCACATTTCATTTTCTTAACCGCTAGGCCCTTCTAAATGAATATCGAAAGTTGTTTTTCAGTAAAACTTTATATTTTCTCTACCACGACGAGGCTGTTACAAGGACGCTCTTGCACCATATGTACTCCAAAGCCAATAGTTGTTATACATTTGTCGTCTTTCACTCGATACTGATGTTGCGATGCTACCTTGTTGTCATTGTAAAAATATTAATGCATACAAACTGTTCTTCCTTACTAGATCTGGGATAAAAAAGGTGCACTGTCATCCATGACAGTTTTATCTATAGGTTTGTAAATATCTACATGATATTCAGTAAGAAATCGTTTTATAGTACCAAATTCCCACCAACAAATCATTGTGTTTATATGCACTTTCAAACGTTTATTTGTGTCCAAACATTACAGCCCAATCTCCGTCTACCATTTCCAGTTACTGGAATTTGGGAACACGATTGTGATGGTTCTCTTGCACTGGGCTTTTACGAAGTTACAGAAGTATTAAATCCAATTGTAAAACTGTGTGTAGGTAAGAGCTATTACGGTAGATGTCGCTGGAAGAAACTTGGGATGCAACATAAGTGTGATGATTGTGAAGTGGACCCCGACTGAATTGGAATAGACGATTTCGATGAGATGTGGTCAGACGTTACTACTGTTACGTATTTGCTCGTTTGTTACTTTTTGGGTCTAAATTCTTTCCGAGAAACTTCAGCGATACAAGTTCTTTCTTAATCAAACCTAGTTTATTCTTCCTCGATACAAATTTTTGCAAAACACAGAATTTCCACAGTCACTCTAAATTTAACCATTTTTATAACACACGCAATAAATCACAGTGATTCACACACTTTACTTACGGTGCCTACTGTTCGCT
>NW_013668913.1:24929-33135 GCF_000517525.1 Limulus polyphemus | reverse complement strand
CTATCTCTTCAATCTATCTGCTCTTTCGATCTATCTCTTCAATGCCGCTGGTTTTTCTCGCCAGGCTTATATACTAAAATAGAGGGCGTCTAGCAAACACTCGGACATTCGCGGGGTTCCTCGATAATTCAAGATCCTTCGAGAAACTCCAGAGCGCATGCTCCCAGCGTCGCGTGACTTCCGCTGCCGTAACACTATTATTGATGATTTCGATGAGATGTGGTTAGACATTACTATCATTATTCGAGAGCAATACTTATAATCTATAGCCAATGTCCAACTTTAAGTCCAAGTAGTCCCTCAGACCGGAGGACCTTATCCCAGTTATTCGATTAATGTTGTTCTTCTACTGAAATCTCCTAATGTTAATGGATAAATTCCACACTAAACCCACGTCTTTTAGTTTTTAAGGTCACCTCACTATAAAGTTTATCTTTTATTCTTTCTAACTAACTGAATCCTTGTTACTTAATTTCAAATATCTTATTTCAAGAAATTCAAGTATAAAATATCTTAGTTTAACAAATTCAAATCATGAAATTTAGCTCTCCTCCACAGGAGAAAGCACATACCACATTTTGACATGAAATTTCCTGACCACCCTAAGTTTGCTACTGTCACCCGTTTGGAGTTTCATGTTGATGTGTTGACCAACGTCAGCCCCATTTTCACCCGTTTGGAGTTTCATGTTGATATGTCGACCAACGTCAGTACCATTTTCACCCGTTTGGAGTTTCATGTTGATGTGTCGACCAACATCAGCACCATTTTCACCCGTTTGGAGTTTCATGTTGGTGTGTCGACCAACGTCAGTACCATTTTCACCCGTTTGGAGTTTCATATTGATGTGTCGACCAACATCAGCACCATTTTCACCGTTTGGGGTTTCATGTTGATGTGTCGACCAACGTCAGTACCATTTTCACCCGTTTGGAGTTTCATATTGATGTGTCGACCAACGTCAGTACTATTTTCATCCGTTTGGAGTTTCATATTGATGTGTCGACCAACATCAGTACCATTTTCAACTGTTTCGAGTTTCATATATATGTGTCGACCAACGTCAGTACCATTTTCCCTTTCAGCTTGAGAAGTAAACTAAACTTGTTTCCAAAAACCCTTTTTCCATCGTTGGCTCCCCGACTAATAGCTCTAAGTAGCTTTGCGCAAATTTCAGAAAAAACAAATATCTTGAAGTGAGTGTCTGGTAAAATACTACACAGCAAATATTAAAATAAATTTGTCTTTTTTTATTGAGTATTTAAAATATATTGTTGTTGATATTAGATTTCTTGAATTCTCATATAGCAGTGGCACTTCTCTGTACTGTCAATTCTACTGCGACTTACGAGATTCAAGTACGATTTGACACAGATGTCGTAAATATGGCATTCACCGAATAAGTTTCTCATTTCAAATAGAAGAAAGGTAAATATCCAACAAAGTTTCTGTGAACGAAAAGCTGGAGTGACGTAAACTATAAACACGAGATACATGAAATACGCAGGAATATGCAGGTTTTACATTAACAGAGAATAATTAAATTCCTATGTTTCAGAACAACAAAAAAATGAATATCCTAGAAGGTATCTTGAGCTTGTAACAGAACAAAGAAGTGACGTAAAACACGCCGCTGGTTTAGAGGTAACATGTAAAGTTCTTTTGAGAGTCAGTGACACGTAAAAAGAGAAGATACAATTCTTCCTCTAGCGCTCTCAGCCAAACGTCCAGATGACACAGAATATTCACGACTTTATAATGCATTATAAAAAAGATACAAAACTAAAACGATTTCGATTGGTAGACTATATTTCTTAACTAGAATAATAGTCTACTATTCGAAAGTTTGGGTCTTTTTTTAATCCATTGCATCTTTTGTGTGTGATCCTTGTTTTAAATCTTTTATCATGACTTCTTGAGGCTATTTCTTGGAGATTATCGTAAAAAAACGCACCAAAAATATGTTTGTTTAGCATTTAAATTCTATATCAAAAATAACAGAAAATTTCGTATTTAAACCTGACTTTTTAGACAGGTATCATGTCGAATGATTCATAGATAATATTTAAAAATAACATAAAACTATTTTAGAATATGATAAATAAAAACTCAAGGTTCCTGATCTGGGAAAAAAAAATATGTAAAAGTGTAAGTTTTATTTAGTAAAACACATGTAACATAGACGAAACCTTCGATATCTAAGATTCGGATTTGTTAAATATAGGAATATAAAATAAACATGTTCATAATCTTGTTAGTTTCTCGTCAAGAAAAAAAGATTCAATACTTAATACATCTGCAATTAATAGATTAGGCCTTAGAATGTGAATTTAGGAAAAACCTAAATCTCTTTATCTGGTTGAACTTCGTAAGATGTTAGGATTATGGCCGAAAATATAGTTAACAGCAATGAGACCCAACTGATGAACCTTGGGTTTCTAATCGTTGAAAGGTTGATTTATATTCTTTAGTGGGTTAAATTTTAGTTCTATCTAAGAGTTCCAAATAACGACAAATAATATTAACCTTTAAAGTCTTTGATTCGTTAACAAAGAAAGTTTAAATCTAACAGTGAGACTTAAAAGAACAGTAATGTCTGACTAAATGTATGTAGGTTTTGTTGAATTTTCCCCAAAACTATCTGTGTTAGCCATTAATTTTCAAGTGATAGTCTAGATAGAAGGCAGCTTGTCAACACAAAGTACAGTTACGTAATGAGAACCGTGGAACCTCAGCTCGGCACACTAACTACTGGGCAGCGCTTCGTCGTCTCATGGAAGGAATATCCAAGACCCACAAGAAATCACTTACAAAATTAAAATCACAATATTTTGTTATAAATATTCGTGATAGAACAATCATATATAAAATCCTTATACTGGCCACCTCTTAAATATTGATACACAGTTTAGACCATCATTTAAAAATATTTTATGTAATTTATTCGCTATGATAAAAATAATTTGTCACGTAAATGACAAGTAATTTTTAGGACTATACTCTGCATTTATATGTTCCAATACTGAATAATACATACGTTAATTACTATTGTAGGTTTCTGATAAAATAAATAAATACAAAACATCTTGAATCGTGAGCTTCTGACTTATAATACAATTAACTGTACATTTTTGAAGTATGCAAAGGAAAAAGCCATCGAGTTATTTGTACTACGCCAATCACTGAGCCACTTGAAGAATTATACAATTTTCTAAATAATAGTAATTCAACTGAATCATGATTTAACTCTACTGAAGTTCAAGGAAAGCTATGATGACCTTCCTTCTATTTTTTTCAGAAAACAAAGAAAAATGCATCTTATATTTGACGGTGAGCCTGGGAGCTGGACTTGTGGCTTTTCTCTTGGTGCTTTTAGTTCGATTATATGTTCAAAAGCAGAGGGAAAATAGAAGAGCAGGCTTAAACGTCTCTGAACCCCTGCCAAGTGCGTCAGGTGAAGATCTCGATCACTTTTACAGCAGTGAAAGACCAGACAACAACGTAGAAATGGTCAGATCCAGCAACAGGCCAACTCTGAGGCGCCAAGACAGTGACACCCACCCTAAGACTCCCATGTCTCAGAACCTGAACACGTGTGATTATTACAGTTAGGAAGGGTTTTATATTTCAATAAGAATGTGACGCACATTTCGGAAATAGCGGGTTATTTTTCATACAAAGAGCAGGTGTTAACATCAACCTTAAAATTAATTTATTCATCATCATTAATTTGAACAGCTGAAGTGAGTAGAAAAGCATCAGAAATACAAGAGGTCTTAAAGAGCTCAGTGTTATTTCAAGCTGTTCAAAATTGCTTTACTAGCAGGAGCTAGTGGGTTATGCAAAAACTGGATTATTATACTATCATTTTGTGTCACTGGAAAAAGACTGTATAAACAATTTCACTGTATATGTTATATCGAAGAGTGAAAATGTGGGCAGATGAAATGAACAATTTTTACTGTGTATGTTATATCGAAGAATGAAAATGTGGGCAGATGTAACGAACAATTTTTACTGTGCATGTTATATCGAAGAGTGAAAATGTGGGCAGATGCAACGAAAAATTTTATTGTGTATGTTATATCGAAGAGTGAAAATGTGGGCAGATGTAATGAACAATTTTTACTGTGTATGTTATATCGAAGAGTGAAAATGTGGGCAGATGTAATGAACAATTTTTACTGTGCATGTTATATCGAAGAGTGAAAATGTGGGCAGCTGTAACGAAAAATTTTATTGTGTATGTTATATCGAAGAGTGAAAATGTGGGCAGATGTAACGAAAAATTCTTACTGTGCATGTTATATTGAAGAGTGAAAATGTAAGCAGACACAACGAACATTTTTACTGTGTATGCTATATCAAAGAGTAAAAATGTGGGCAGATGCAACGAAAAATTTTACTGTGTATGTTATATCGAAGAGTGAAAATGTGGGCAGTTGTAACGAACAATTTTACTGTGTATGTTATATCGAAGAGTGAAAATGTGGGCAGCTGTAACGAACAATTTTACTGTGTATGTTATATCGAAGAGTGAAAATGTGGGCAGCTGTAACGAACAATTTTACTGTGTATGTTATATATATATATTGGAAAACTCTTAACCTAAGTATTAATGATGATCAATGTTGTGCAATACAGAAACACATTTCATAATCCAACATTTTTATCAAAATGTTTACCATGTTTATAGGTCAGTAATGTGACTAAGAAATCGAACATGGTCTGTAAAAAATAGCCGGATGTAAAAAGGTACACCATATTCTTTGTAGTATACATAAAAGACATGTAAATAACACTCACTTCAATAAGTATGATAATAAAACAAAACGTGACGTTATTGTATTTCCTATACAAATATAAAGTAATTTTATCACTGATAACTTCATAAAAGTTTAATTAAGTGGACATAAATTGATTACTTCATAAAGAAACTGCAAAATGATGTTTTAACTGTATTATTTGTTTTTTATAAAATGTCTTCAGACTTTCTTCCATTTTGTCGGAACACAACTTAGTAAAAGTATAAAAGTCATCCTTTAAATACTCCTAGGAGCAGAAGACCAATTATGATTTGCGCAACAATAAAGATCCTCTTTTGGATGGGAGGATATAACTATTGACATCTCATGAGGAAAGGGCTAAGTTTGAAAGTTTATGGATCACTATGATCCAAGTCTCTATTGAAGGGCTAAGCCACGTAGCTTGTTGATCACTATGTTACAAGTCTCAAATGAAGGGCTAAGCCACACAGCTTGTGGATCACTATGATCCAAGTCTCTATTGAAGGGCTAAGCCACATAGCTTGTTGATCACTATGTTACAAGTCTCAACTGAAGGGCTAAGCCACACAGCTTGTGGATCACTATGATCCAAGTCTCTATTGAAGGGATAAGCCACACAGCTTGTGGATCACTATGTTCCAAGTCTCTATTGAAAGGCTAAGCCACATAGCTTTTGGATCACTATGTTACAAGTCTCTATTGAAGGGCTAAGCCACATAGTTTTGGATCACTATGTTCCAAGTCTCAATTGAAGGGCTAAGCCACACAGCTTGTGGCTCACTATGTTCCAAGTCTCAACTGAATAGCAAAGCCTTGTAGTTTGTGAATTACTATGTTCCAGTCCCAATTGGAGTTTGTAATAGTTATAAATAGCTTTGAAAAGTTTATTTTCAAAATATGTTTCATTCATTGTCTACTCTGTCAGTTTAAAACAGTTAAAAACAATTTTTCAAAGTTTATTTTTGGGAGTGTGTTTCATTCAGTTTGTTTTTTTACATGCGGACATTTGTTGAAATAAAATGCTAATGAAACATCCAGGTCATTGAAAAATAAAAACATAACATTTACTGAATGTCAAAGTTTTTAATTTTCTTCATTTGGAAAATGCAAAGTGAGTGCATTTGTAATATGTGATCCTTATTTATCAATGAATTTTATAAATTACTGTGGTGTTGATGGATTAAACACATCTTCATGATGGAGGTTGTCTTGGCAACTAACTTCCTTTTACAAAATGGCTATTCTGCAAACTACTGATGATATGATGGCTTCTTCTACCATTTATTCCTGAAGATAAAAGTTTGATATGTCATGAGAAACTACATTTTGTAAGTGAGAATAGGTTTGTTGGAAAGCAAAACAATAATTGTATAGAATTAATAAAACAAGACCAATATTGCATGAAAATTGTTGACAATCTCCAAACTTCAGAATTAGGGGAAATTAAACTGGTGACCCACAGACCTGAATCAACTGATAAGACAATCAAGTCCGGTTGTTACAGATATCTCACTTTAAAGATATCTTAATATTTTGTCATAAGCAAAATTACTTTCAAAATTTTGCTCCATGTCTCTTAATCCATCTTGCAATAAGGCAGTTAACAACACTTCTTATTGTGTTCAATGGAAATCCATCTTGCAAAAAAGGCAGTTAACAACACTTCTTATTGTGTTCAATGGAAATCCATCTTGCAATAAGGCAGTTAACAACACTTCTTATTGTGTTTGGTGGAAATCCATCTTGCAATAAGGCAGTTAACAACACTTCTTATTGTGTTTGGTGGAAATCCATCTTGCAATAAAGCAGTTAACAACACTTCTTATTGTGTTTGGTGGAAATCCATCTTGCAATAAGGCAGTTAACAACACTTCTTATTGTGTTTGGTGGAAATACATATTAATAAAAATATAAGAGGCACAAAAAATGACACGTCTGTTTCTATATCTTTAATTACTGATTATATGCATAATGTATTAGTAGTAGCAAGTGACCATGTTATAAAATGTAACTAAGTGTAGGCAGATTATAACCTATTTTGAAACCTGTTATTGTGGACAAAGAAAAGTTCTAACAAACACAACTATTAACAGAAACTCTTGATAACTATTATTGTGGAAAGTTCTAACAGTTGCTATTGATAATTTTCACTGTATTATTAAAATATTTTTCATGAGTATTTTATAAGATAATGTAAAGCAACAAATCCTACCTACTTTAAGACAGAATCAATTTATTTGCTAAACTTTCTTTTTCATTTAACATTTTTTGATGTTTTGGTTTATTCTTCATCACAAGAGCATCAGCATCAATTGGATCAATTATTTTTCCCATTTTGGTGATAATTGTAGGAGCTGTTAGTTCGTGAAAAGCTGACTCTGGATTCCATGTTCTCCCAATAGGGTGTTTCAGGCTATTTTCAAAATGCTTGACATTTCTGAATGGGAAAGGCAGTTCACTGACCTAAACCCCAATTAAAGAAGACAACTTCTGATTATTAAACCAAATCCAAACTTATACATTCTGAAAAAAATGAGGGACAAGAATTTTTACATCAATTTTACTACAAAAGGAATAATTTTATAAAACATCCTTACCTGAATTCACAGTTTCAAAAGGTTTTCAAATCTCTCAACTGTTTGATGTCTTAAGAACATCATCAACTTACCAACACAATATCAAGATAGATAAATACAGCAAACTTTTTCTTTGTAAATGTAATGCTTAAAAAAGTGAGTGAAAATTTATGGCATAATAATAAAATGTAAAGCTGAAATTCTATAGATCTCAAATAACCAAAATTATTAGGTTCTTAATTATATCATATGCTGGTTACACTGTGTGTTATTATAGTGTTTAGTTTCACCACCATTAGCTATCATGAAACTTACCCCCAAAGCACTGTCACAGATTCACAAGAATTAAATTAGTACTTGATCAATTGGCCACCCATTGTCAAATGAGATGAACCATCTTTTAACACAATAACATTGACACTACAAGATGCCAGAAAGTGTCTTGTTTGATAATAGGCCATGTAATTCCCAGATGTCAGCAGAGGATTACAATAGTGAATGATATGCTCCACTTCATCCCAAGGATTCCCATTTAGTTGGTAATCTAGATGATTGATGATCGAAGCCAGTGTCATATTCTTCAAGTTAATTTCAAAAAACATAAGCCTAGTAGATTATTGTATTATCATCTTCAAAGTGTTTTAATTCATCATGGTGGAAACACAGCACTGTGACTTCGACATGATTATCATGGTGGAAACACAGCACTGTGAGGTGAACATGATTATCATGGTGGAAACACAGCACTGTGAGGTGAACATGATTATCATGGTGGAAACACAGCACTGTGAGGTGAACATGATTATCATGGTGGAAACACAGCACTGTGAGGTGAACATGATT
>NW_013668913.1:0-24085 GCF_000517525.1 Limulus polyphemus | reverse complement strand
CCAGAATTTATATTTGTGTCATCTGGTCTTACTATTCTCACTGTTAAATATGAAAAAAAGATGATGCATCAACAATATCAATTCCCTTTACAATCTTAAACACCTCAATCAGACTCCCCCCCCCAACTCCCCTTTTTTCAAGTAAAAACAATTTGATAGATTTCAGCCTCTCCTCATATGACAACTCCTCCATCCCAGGCACCATTCTAGTAACCCGTCTCTGAACCTTTTCCAACAATTCAATGTCCTTCCTAAGGTAAGGAGTTCAAGACTGAACACAATATTCCAAATGTAGCCTAACGAGTGACCTGTACAATGAAATTCTAACTTCTTTAGACTTATATTCAGTATTTCTGTAGATACAACCTAAAATTCTATTTGCCCTACCACTAGTAACAGCACACTGCTTGGATGGCTTTTAACAGACTTCCCAAAACTTTTCCCACAACTGATGTAAGACTATTGAGTATACAATTACTCGGACAGTTTTGATCACCTCCTTTGAAAAAAGGAGTTACATTAGCTAACTTCCAATCCTCGGGTACCTGCTCACTATTCAAAGACTGACAAAAATAGTAGTAAGTGTCCCACATATCCAATATTTAACCTCCTTCAAAACCCTTGGGGAAATATTATCTGGCCTGGGAGCCTTATCGTTCTTTAATCTTCCCAATTTTTTTCTTAACCAGCTCCAAATTAATGCAACCATCTTGTTTGATCTTGTTTCCATCTATCAACTGTTCATGATGGGGAATACTGCTTAAAATCTTTGTGAGTAAAAAACAAAGAAAAAGCAAAATTTAATAACCCAGCCATCTGATAATCATCAGATACTAGCCTCAAGGGTACTACCCCCATCCTAACATTTTGTTTGCCCATAATCCTCACACCCTGAGTATCTTTTACTGTGCATGACACAAGATTTTAGTGTCTTATATACAAAATTTTATTAAACTACTCTTTGTTTATGTTATACCAATTAAATTGCATAAAATCTAAGCTAATAATCCATATTTTAATAGTATACAAGTTTTAATTTCACAAAATCCTGATTTTCCACTAGTGTGACCCAAATGACACATTTTCTCTTAGCATGTCATCGTCCCTATTTTATCCACCACCCCTTGAAAAAGTACGAACTTAAACGTAAGTTACTCTGTAAAATCGTTATTGCAAACCATAATTATTAGTCTTCAATTTTGTTTGATTACAGAGCTATCTATTAGAAAATCAGACCCCTCCTGCCACACACACACCTGTCACATCCTCTCTTCCACAATTAATTGATAGTTTTCTCTTATGTTTCATTATATATTACTTATAACCAATAGAAACTCAAGGTTTTCATCTATCAAATGGCGTATTGTATAACGTTGTGTTCTGAACAGATAAGCCTCAACTTCACTCACAGTACAAGATTTGTTCCTGTGGGAAAGTTAATGACGAGTTTGGATTAATTTGTAATGGCTCTTGTTGCATAGTTAGAAAGCCAGAACAATTTTGAGAGGTAAGTGAATTTGTCTACTTTTGTATGTTATTAGTCTATATTCTTTGGTGCATTATTTAATTAATTAAATATTATTAAGTGCTTTACTACAATATACTATAAAAAATCAGGCTTAACTGTCCTCTACAGTCAAGAACAAGAAAAAAAAGATTGAGTAAGTACTTTATTTCTTTTTTTCACATTTATTCTTTATTTATTATTATAAAAGTACCTAATTTAGTCTTAAATAGCTTTAAAAGATCTGTATCTTTAGATTTTAGTTAAAGTAAGTAATAATAATAATAATATAATTAAAACAGTTCACGAGGCACGCATGCAAGCAGCTCGTGGGTAATATAACTCTACAGCATAATGTGAGCTGCATGTTCCCAGAGTGATTTACAACTTATAACGGAACGGTAATGGTACAAAAGGCAATAAAACAATAAAATTTAATTATAAATAGATGTACACTGTTAAGAACTTAGAGCTATTTAGTTTCATGTTACAATTTGAAGTCATTCTAGAAAGAAAAAAGATTAATTTAGATTTATTTAAATTTTTTTTGGTGGTTACGAGGTTAGTCGAATTGACCGATCCCGTTTTGATATAGGGTAGAGAAAATAACAGATAAACAATAAAGTTTTACTGAAAAAATACATTAGAAATGTATTTAGGAGGTTTTAGGAATTACACAAAGGAAATCAGATTTTTGAGATAAGGAAAAGTATTTTTAATTTTAACATGAAAATTACTTTGCACATGGACTATTTAAAACAAATATGTTTTTGTATAAATCTTTACTTTATTTTATTAAAAACACTTCACTAAGAAATATGACTTTTTTATATGTGAAAGACTTTTGTGAAGATATACATACTATATTGAGAGTTATAAGTATTAAATCTATAAAGACTTTAAACGAGTACAAAACGGTCACGTGGTCGGTCAAATTGACCGAGCCTGTATTGAGAGAGTTAATGTATTTAAAGAAATCCTTACTGTTAATTTTTTACATTTCAGCCAATCTTTTTGATGTCCTAATTTCCTGTTTCACCAACTTACTTGATCTTCTATAATCTTCTAAATCTCCCATCATACCAGTCAATTTAAATTTATTAAATTTATGATGCTTTTCTTTAATTTTACTTCTTAAACTCTTTGTCTGAATCAAGTAATCACATGGTAAGTCTACATGGAATGTTTTATGATTACATGTATGAAAGTGTTTGCTTTGTTTGTAGTTAAGCACAAAGCAACACAATGGGCTAACTGTGCTCTGCCCACCATGGATGTCAAAACCCGGATTCTAGCATTGTAAGTCTGCAGACATATTGCTGTGCCACTGTTTGCTTTACAGTGTTTTTGACCCTCTTCTAAATATTAATAATAAATAGCTTTCCTTCTCCAGTAGTATATCCCTGGAGTTTGAATGATAATATCTGCATATCATGCTCTTATAAAAATCTCAAATATGAAAAAGACTAATAAAATAATTAAAATCAAACACTTGGGTGAAAAAAATCTATACAGTTTTAAGATTCCCCCAGATACGCTTAAAACTGGAGGAAGCAACACACCTCTGTCTCCAAAAGTTATAATTTTCCTTACACAGATATAGCTATTCTTGTTCAGTGCTGCCTTTATATGCAAAAATCTTTTTACACACAACAAGCCTTGAGCTCCCACTTATTCTATGATCAATGTGGTTCAATTGCATCTTGCATGTAAATCATCATGCAACAACACTCCACCAATAGGAGTGCGACACACCCTCCTGATACATGTGACCCCCTCTATTTCATTCTACTGGATTATCACTTCGAGTTTTGGAAGAAAATGGAAGCACTAGTTTTCAGTGGGGAAGAAGGGTGGGAAGTGTGAATGGAGTTAAGTACCTATCGGAAATACATTTTCAGCATCAGAAAATATAAATTTCGATACTGTAACCTACCACCTCTCACATAAATAGCTAGAATCCCACAATGAACAGGTGGAAGGATCAGTGCGAGGAAAAGAAAGAAGCACCCTTCAAAAGCATTCGAAAAGCACCTAAAAATGGAGATTCTTGCAGTAGAGGATTCTACATAGGAGACCGCACCAAATCTGTACCAGGTATACTCTACACCCAGTGTGGAAAAAGAGAGCAGCACATCAAAAAGGGAGAGAACAATCCAAACCATATGATATCAAAATCTCAATCCCTTGGGAGACAGGAATGTGGATGAGAGTAAAAGAATGTGCCTCAAGGTGTAGAGTGGCTAGGGCACGATGAACTATACACGGCAAATCAACTACACCCAAAATCCAGCCACCAGGAACCAACACCCATGAGAGTTTAGGATGAGGATCATAAAGTCGGTAAGTCAACCACAATCCAAACCCCGTCATCAGGAACTGACATCCATGTGGGGGGGTGGGAAAGAGGATCATACCATCTTCAACTCAAATTTGGCAAAATGGAGGGAGATATCATGGGCACATGTGAGCAAAGCAATAACAAATTACTGATCGGGAAAGCCGACATCCAAACAGAATAATCAAGGTCTCCCTGTATTGTGCGACATTTCACTGAAAACCAATCAGACAGGAACCATCCCAATGCAAATAATCCTTGGTAAACGGAAATCTTCGAGGGGTAGCACAAATTGAGGCCAATTGAGTAAGGGAACAGACACACCAATAATACATGTATGAGGACTTATGTTGATGAATCTTCCCCCGAATCCAAAACCCAGCCAATGGGAACCAACCTCCATGTGGGGGTAGGATGAAGGATTTCAAAGGAAGGGGTGAATTGCAATTTTGATAGCTCTTTCAGAGATGGAGCATCAGACTGGAAGACATCTCATCATTTACACCAGCAGAACACCACCACCCAACTATTAACAGAATGTATTCATTATTGTTTGTATCATATATCAGTATGACAATCAAGAGGACACCTCCATGGTGTACCACCCTAGTGGCTTGAACTGGAAAGTGGTAAAGACTCACATACTCCAATGGAAGAAAATGCGATGGAGAGTCTGGAGTCAATGCTGGATATAGTTCAATGGATGACCACGAAACTCATAGTAGTGAAGTCATCATGGCCTCACAGTGTGGACCTGAATATTTTAAGTGTACCTGGACAGACACCACTCATCACAGAGTGGGATCCTTAAATAAAAAAAGGGACATGCCCCAGAAAATTAAGAGATAGGTAAGGTGCCTGATCACCGTGAAGACACCAGGAATTACAGGAAAAAGGAGACAAGGAAGAAAAAACAATAGTATGAAAAGCCAAATCCACATGGTAAGAGAGAAAGGAAAAAGTCATGAACAGAGGAGTGGTGCAAGGAAAAATGAAACTGTGGGAAAGGGAACTAACAGAAAGAAGCCTTATGGCAAGCAAGCAACCAAGAGCATGTACAGGACAAAGAAGGCCATCCAGATCGGACTGGAAATAAAGGTGAGAGATGGAAGGAAACATAAACGATGAAAAGGAAGAACATGCCACATGAGCTGCCACAGTTTAGGTTAGGAAAAATCAATCCAGAACAGATCAAGCTGTATCAACCAAGAAAACCTCAGGAGTCCTCACAAACAAATTAAGAAACAGAAAATTTAAGTAATTACGAAAATGAAATATTCTTTACATTATAAAATTAAGTACATGTATATTGACAATAAAAATTTATTAGAAGATATATGTTGAAGAGAACAATATAATTAACTTAATTTATGATTTACCAGTAAAATGAATGACAAGTAAGCCTAAAATAACAAAGCCTAATCTAACATTGTAGTACAAAAGATATCACTAAGTAAACTCTAACTGAAAATCCTAAACTACAATATGTATTTACAAATCTAGCTAAACATAAGTTAGTAAACCCAAATAACAATATTGAAATCAAAAAATGTTCAAATTCTGTAACAGTATAACAGCTAATCTGTCCAAAGTCAGCAGACTATAGTCAAAATGTGTGGGCTCCCAAACTCGAGGCCTAACAAAGGTCAACTCATCTAATGATTAATCTCCCAACATACGAAAGCCAACAATTCCTCTCTGTAAGTGTGCTGAAAGTAAATGAAATCATTTTCAAAGTGAAATAAGAAAAATATTTCCCCTTTGTATGAAATTTAAAAAACAACAACATGGGAATAGAGCACAAACAAAAAACATCATGACGATAGCACTGCCAAGAAGTGATAGTTCGGTAGAATCGAATAGAGGAATCACATGCATCAGGAGGATAAATTGCACTCCTATTGGTGGAGAGTTGTCACATGATGGTTTACATACGAGACACAGTTGAACCACATTGATCATGGAGTATGTGAGAGCTCAGAGCTTGTGAAAAAAATGTTTGCATATAGATAGCAGCACTAAACGAGAATTACTTTATCTGTGAGAGCAGGTAAATAAAAAACAGAAGGAGGCATCCTAGTTCTCAGGCAACTGTCTTGACTTTGATCTTTTCTTTACAAGTACAAAGCTGTAAGACAATCTTGGGAGTGGAGCCTTTTTTTGTTTTTAGAAATAGTTTTTGAAGCTCACTTTTATACAAAGTTGTTCAATTTTAAGACTTTTTGGTGTCACACAACATATTGAAAGATGATGCATAGCTGTTTGGTGTTTGTAATTACCAAATTTGTAAACTTGATGCATTTCATTTTTGTTTTTAAATCCTACAACACTAAAATGAGCTGAAGACCTCTATGTATAAAGTAAATACACAAAAAAATAACTGCAATATTAAAAATACTTTTGAGACAATTAATCTTACCTGATGTATGGAAGCCTTGTCATCTTTTTTCTGATTTATGATCACATTACCCAAAGTATGGTCCTTTCTAGGAGGGCCAGGTGGTGCTTTTATTAGGAACCTATAATTTGGTTATTTCCAGGGAAGCAAAAAATATTAACATTTGTGCATACAATATCAGTATTTGTAAATAACAAACATGAAATGACTCTTGATTTTAAATATAAAACAGATCAAGTAGAAAAAAGTACTACATTTGTAAGTATTAAGTGTTGCAATATATTCAAATGTTATGTGTATTTATGCTTTTATGTCAGTATTAAATTAACACCTCTTGGTTAAAAAACGAAAAAATGCACATTTCAATTAATACTCTATTGAAAGCTTCTACTGCATTATTACTTATATAATATCAAAAATGATTGGAATATTTTGAGTAAAATATTAAAACGATATTAAAACAAAGATTTCTTTCCACAGCTTATTTAAATCACAGTTGTTGTTTAATATAATAAAATGTAACTTTTCTTTCTAAATTAATTAACCATAATTTCTTAATTTTACAGTGTGCTTCCTAGAAAATTATAACGATATAAAAATTTAATTTTTTTGAATGAATACTGAGATATTCAGGCTAATTTTGAAATAATTTATATAAAATGACTACTTACTTAACAGTGGACCGACAAAGTTAAAGTAAGAAACAATATATACATATATATAATTATTATTAGTATTTTATTTTTATTTATTTTGTTTAACAGGAGAGGTAATTAAGTTGTTGAACCACTTTAACTAATCCCAAACAGTCTAGCCTCAACTTGAAAACTTCACCTAATGTTATACTTTTAATAGTTTACTTTAAAGTTTCATTACATTCCTGCAAAACTATAATTACTGCCTTATGACTTCCAAAATAACAGAATTTTTATAATTTTTAGCACCTCTGTTGTTTGTTGTAACATTTGCCTGTTGATAAAATTATTCCAGAAGCTATAAGCTATGAACTGAAAATCAAAATAAGCCTTAATCAAAGCTGTTGCAGTAACATTAATATTACAGAAATATGTTTTATAAACTAACAATCAAATTCAAACAGTTAAACCCTTACAATCCACGAAAAACAAAATACAACTACATACCGCTGCTTTTTCCTTTTAGATGGTTTGATTCCAGACCCACCCCAAGAGCCCCATCCTGGCAGAAAAATATTCACATCTTTTGGTTTATCTTGGTCAATTACTGACCGCTTCTCTTCTCTAAAAAAATTAAATGAATAAAAAAAAAGAAACTGTAATAGAGGTAAAAAGGTATTTTTGTGTAACACATATTTATATTAATGTGTATATAACATGTAATACCATAAGAATATTTTGTGTGACTAAATAAACTTCTGTATCAAACAATTCACTTCTATTTAAGTGAAAGCAAAATTAGATTTAAAATCAGAAATTTTAGACAATTTATGAAAGTTAGTAATATATTACTAACAAAATATAATTAACAAAAACAGCAGAATTTTTATCTTATACGGCACGAACAATTGAAAACAAATCTAACTGATAACTGAAGCTGAAAACTGTCTTGGCTGTCCAAAAATTACATTATGAATATTTATCATTTGAATGCCAATTTGTTGTAATAATAATAGTAATAACACAAAAATCAGCCGTTATTTTTCCTAAAATATACGTAACTGTGCATCAAATTGCCTTACAAGATATTTATGCAAATTAATTTTGCAATGCATATTTTTCTTGTAATCAAAATTGCATAATGAAAAGGGCTATTTTTATTTAAATTTATTGAAATACTTTTGAAAGTAGCCCATTGTTATAAGTACATACCTGAATTCATTCAAAACATCATCATCAGCAAAGGCTTCCACTATATTCATTCTATGTTCATCTTCAACTTCATCTATTGCTTCATCACCACCATCAAGGAGCTGTGGTACCTGTGAGTCGATATCTTGAGTCCTGACGCACACAAAACTCTGTGGATCAACCTGGACTTCAGAATCATCAGCACACTCTCCCTTATTCTCAGAATGTTTAGAACAGGACTTAATGTTTTTTTTATCAGAACATATTTCAACTGGCTTTGGTGTTGGTTCTGACATATCTTCAAAATCTTCTAGTGTTCGCTTCTGCACTAAAGTTTCATTAATTAAGCATTCTTCCATGTGAGGTTCTTCATCTTTATTATCTTCATCTGGAATATGAAACTCTCTCCTATCCAATGACAGTCTCTTTTTTTTCCTCGGACTTTTGTTCTTTACTATTTTCTTTTCGAGTGAATCAAATATATCATCAATATTTTCAGAATTTTTTGTTTTTTATTTTTCTGCTTCTTCTTGGATATGAAGCTATTCAGTTGTTCTGGATTGCTAACAGAGTGAGAGACTTTGCTTTCTGAGTACTGCTTACAGTCATCACCATCTTTGGACTGTTCAAGCATGCCATCTTGACATATGTTTTCTAAAACACCTTCTTCCTTTTCACAACTTTCTTCTACTTTGTCATTCATACTGTTTAATTCATTAATTTTTAAAGGTGCTTGTTTTAACCATGGGTTTGAAGATGAAAAGAAATGATTCTCAACAGCATCAGTGGACTTGTCCTCTTCTGAAGTCTTGTCATTTAGAGGAATTTCTTCCTCACTCTCTGATGGAGCCACAATTTTCTTTGTCAAATGCCGGCTCAATTCCAACTGCTCCCTCAACTGTTCCCTGCTCTGTTGGGGAAAAATAAATAATACTGTAAACTTTGGAAATATCTGGGTCCAGTGACCATGATAAATAAATAATACTGTAAACTTTGGAAATATCTTGGTCCATTGACTGATAAATAAATAATACTGTAAACTTTGGAAATATCTTGGTCCATTGATAGTGATAAATAAATAATACTGTAAACTTTGGAAATATCTTGATCCATTGACCGTGATAAATAAATAATACTATAAACTTTGGAAATATCTTGGTCCATTGAGTGTGATAAATAAATAATACTGTAAACTTTGGAAATATCTTGGTCCAAAGTTTACAGTATTATTTATTTATCAGTCAATGGAAAGTTTACAGTATTATTTATTTATCACAGTCAATGTACCCAGATATTTGGAAATACTTTGGTCCATTGACTGTGATAAATAAATAATACTGTAAACTTTGGAAATACTTTGGTCCAGTGATCGTGATAAATAAATAAATAATACTGTAAACTTTGGAAATATCTGGGTCCATTGACTGTGATAAATAAATAATACTGTAAACTTTGGAAATATCTTGGGTCCATTGATAGTGACTTTCATACACATACAAACCATTCTCTGTGACAACGTATAAATTCAGGAGCCAGTCAGTTATATAAAGTAAAATAAGTAAGTTGATTCTTGTCCCTCCTTTGAAAGGCACATAAGGCTAATACTCAACTCTGCTGTCCAGTGGTACAAGTTGGTAAAAATGGAAGCACCTATCTCCTCAGATAGAGTGTAGGCACATATCCAGTCCATTGTTAACATTGGAGGCACCCATATCATTAGATAGTTTGTAGGCACCTATCCAGTCCAATGTTAACATTGGAAGCACCCATCTCATTAGATAGTGTAGGCACATATCCGGTCCAATGTTAACATTGGCGGCACCTATCTCGTTAGCTAGAGTGTAGGCACATATCCGGTCCATTGTTAACACTGGAGGCACCTATCTCGTTAGATAGAGTGTAGGCACATATCCGGTCCAATGTTAACATTGGCGGCACCTATCTCGTTAGCTAGAGTGTAGGCACCTATCCAGTCCATTGTTAACATTGGAGGCACCCATCTCATTATATAGAGTATAGGCACATATCCGGTCCAATGTTAACATTGGAGGCACCTATTTCGTTAGCTAGAGTGTAGGCACCTATCCAGTCCATTGTTAACACTGAAGGCACCTATCTCATTAGCTAGAGTGTAGGCACCTATCCAGTCAATTGTTAACACTGGAGGCACCTATCTCCTCAGATAGAATGCAAGTTAACTCCTAGCTACCTGCTGGTACCTATTAAACAGTTGGGTAGACTGATGCAACTGGTGTAAAGTGTACAACCTAATAAACTTTTCAAACTTGTTGATATAATTAATTATCTTTTCACACCCTGTGACTCTACAGTATATTGTCTGTTGGCATACTGAATACCTATTTTGAATTGACACATTTTTATTTATTCAGAAATTTCAATTGATCATGTTAAAACAAATCAAATGAAAGGACACAAATGAACCATGTATTAGGTGGATGAATGCTTTTCAATGTCATGTCAAACGTATATCTGTCCAGCTATAATATTGTAAAATATGATTGTGTAAAGTGACAGCAGATCAGAATGTTGTCTAATTGGGAAAAAACAGCTATTTTTTTCTGGAATTTGTGTGACTTCATCCTTAGAGAAACAAGTTACATTTTCCTCTATATTTTACAAGTATAAAGATTTCCAAAAAAAAAAAAAAAATAAAATATTGAATACTTTTATTTGGGACATCAATTCTTATAGAAAAGTTAGCATACATGATTACATACAAAATGTGCAATGAATTTTTTACTCAACTATTCAAAGTGCTTGAGTTTTGGGGCTTTTTTGAAATTCAATTAATTTGGGAATTCACAAAAACATATGTCACTTAGGAAAAATTTTTAAATTATACAGAAAGGTAATTATTTAAATGACAAAAGAAATTGTTAAATCAATAAAATATGGCTATTACAGTTCAGATTTTCATACATTTGAAATCAATTTGGTACAATTTGGAAACATACTGATTTGCATTAAATACGATACTTTCTTAAAAAAGAAACTTTTTAAATGAATTTTTTATTTTTATCTAAGGAATCCTACAGTTTAGGTTATGGTGTTGGATTACTTAATTTTTTAAAAAACACCTGGAGTTTATCTTGTAATTATCCAAGGTATGGATATTAGAGCAATATAAACCTGAACCTCGGCTGACATTTTCTAAAATTACAGAATTCAACCATTGAAATAAGCTTTGGGTAATATTTGAGAACAAGAATTTTAAAATTACAAATTGAAATATTCAGCTACATAACAAGTAAAACTCACTTGTTCATCATACTTGGCCCTCAATTTTTGCTGCTTTGCCCATTTGCCTGTAGATTTGTGCTTTAATGTCACACGTTCCTAAGGGAAATAATAATAATAATAAAAAACTAAATTAAAAATTATTTCCCAAAAAGTAACTGAAAAAAATGAAACTTTTAAAACTTGATATTTCTAGCACCTTGTCTCAAGAACAAACATTAAATCATGCTTAACATGATCTATACTATTACTATGTAATTTTAGTAATATATTAAAAATTACATACTCTGAATAACTTATATCTCATGGTGACCCAAATGTGTCTATATATCTTCACTTGAAATAAGCATACAATAACAAAACAGTCAAGACAATGAATAATTATTGAAACATTCTTCATAATGACTAACACCAACTGTTTCTATATTTTTATCCAAATATTATGTCCCAATATTTGATAAACACACCCCTTCAAGAACAGAATGACATTGGTATAAAGATATGTTGTAGTTTTTGTAACACTAGTGTAATAGTTAATGTAATGTTTGTGATACAATACACACCTTAAAGTACAGAATGACATTGTGATAAAGACATGTTGTAGTTTTTTGTAACACTACTGTTATTGTTAATGTAATGTTTATGATACAACACACACCTTAAAGTACAGAACGACATTGTGGTAAAGACATGTTGTAGTTTTTTGTAACACTACTGTTATTGTTAATGTAATGTTTGTGATACAACACACACAACTTAAAGTACAGAACGACATTGTGATAAAGACATGTTGTAGTTTTTTGTTACACTATTGTTATTGTTAATGTAATGTTTGTGATACAACACACACCTTAAAGTACAGAATGACATTGTAATAAAGATATGTTTTAGTTTTTGTTATACTGTTTATTGTTAATGTAATGTTTGTGATACAACACACACCTTAAAGTACAGAATGACATTGTGATAAAGACATGTTGTAGTTTCTTGTTACACTACTGTTATTGTTAATGTAATGTTTGTGATACAAAATAAGTTAGACTACCATTTTTACTATTTACTTTCATCTTAATTTGTTCTTTACAGAGTTCATATCAAATAATGTTAGCATCTCTTCCATCCCACAATTCTTTGCCAAAGAGGCATTTAATTTAATACCCAAACTCATCAGCTGGGCTATATGGCAAGGCAAATGCCTGTCTGAAATGCTGTTTATATGTGCAGTCAAAAAATTTGAAAGTTAACGTTTGATTGTCAAAAAGCTGGTTTCCAATGTCTTGTCAACAATCAGCAACAAAAACAAACCACAGTAACCATTATGCTTATGTTCAAAACAATACTAAGCCAACTATGATGAGTGGTATTAGTTTCCAAACAAAGCAAGCTACCTACTTAGAATGAAGCTAAAAATCAACCTGTACATCAGTAGCTAATTAAGTAAATATACTTTTCTTGCTTTCTTACTTATAAAGATTACAATGCATTGTTTCATTAGTTGGGTACCCATACTGTTAATGATATTTTTGGCAGTAATCCCAATAATATCTCACGAGATTTAGGTTAGTCCTAAAGTTAATATTTTCTGAAATCAAAAAATGCATTTCCAATAATACTTGCCTCCTCTCACACTACAGCTATTATTCTACTGCCAGGGTTTCTTCTTTGCCCATCTAAGCATTGGTCTGAGTTTTTCTTGCTTGCTCCAGTCTTTTATACCTTACTTAATTGCCCTTGGCAATATGTGTCTTGTGATACTCTCCACCTATGTCAATGCACCCTCTATCCTGGTACTGTATAAAAGCACTTCATTCAAATAATGTTATCACTTTTTTGAGACTGACTCAATCTGCAGTCTCTAACACTAGCTCTTAGTGGGGAGGAAAAGTGGGAGTGTGAGAGAGGAGTCAAGTATTACTGCAAATATTTTGATATTGAGAAAATGTTAACTTCCAAAACATACTTACCTCCACTCCCACTTATAGCTAGAATCCCACCTTGATAAGGTGGAGGGGCCTGCGAGGGCATTATCCATACAGAAAGTTCTGCATAGATCATAGGTGTGTCAACAATAGATTGGCACCCTTGTGCGAGAACCGCACTACATGGAGAACAGGTATGCTCTTCACTTGGAACCTAAGTCATGTACTGCAGGTGGAATGTGATGTGATCTGCCATCACTACTGGCCAGGCCCCAACCAGGTAGCTGAGGTTTAACTGCTCGGGGTTGGAATTATAGGGCCAGGGTCCCTATATCCCACATTGGTGACTAAGAAATTTGGATCGCCATATATACACTTATGAGTAGACCCCAACCTTTAGCCATAGAGTGATGTGTTCCAAGCCACTGGAATCATGGTGATAATGTAAGCAATAATGAAATGAGCAAACCTTCTCCTCGACCTGAAGAAGTCCAAAAGGCAACAGCCCAGGTTCGGAATTACAGAATTTTGTATGCTTTACTCAACCTGATGAAACATATACAGTCTGGACAAGATAAATTCCACTTGTCTCTGGAATTATGGGGAGGATGTGGAACAGACTGTGCTCAACCAAGGACCTAGGATGGGACCACTCTGCATTTGGAATTACAAGGAGACAATGGACCCTCTTCCATGAATAATGTATTGAACCAATATTGATCAAAAAGAAGGGCCACATTCAACCCACCCTGATAGCTGAGCATCAAATATGAACCAGTATTACGATTAGGCTCCAAAGTCCCTGGATATTTTCCCCTGATCTCGGTAGGAGGGCCCCAACTTTGCCCTCTTCTCCAAGAGCAGAGAAAATTCACTCTAACACTCTGGAGGAAAAGTCTCTGTCCACCACCCCAATGACTGAAAACTGGGTGTGTAGAATCTGAAGGGGGTAATGCACATTAGGGAGTCTTGAGAAACAGTGCTCTGTAAACAGTGCAATAGGAGAAACAAATTCCTTAAGTTTTTAAAAGCAAACCAGCCCCAATTTATTCAATGCAATGATTGAAAGGGATGAGAAGCATCCCTTTATGCTTTATTTCATAATAGTCCATGAGTGGTGGTCCAGCACAGAACAGTAATACCACCAACTAAGCCTCTAGGTGGTCTTATGGAACACCTCATTTCTAAAGAGCCTGTTGTAACATAAAGTATGTTGAATTTGTGGTTGTTAGTGCAGAATTGGTTTAATAAAAGCACAACTGCCTGGGCAACACTTGCAACAGAGTAGGATCTTGTGAAAACAAAGGTAAGGGACCCTGAAAGGTAAAGTAGAGACAGCATAGCAATGAAAATAATCACCCCTCTGTATAATCTAGTGTAAGTGGTTAAGATAGTTACAGGGGGTAGTCAAAAAACCCTTGGAGGAGATGATACTGCCAGATCATGCAAATAATATGAGATAAAAGTATTGGAGGAGGTCCACACAATGTTCTCCAGCAGCCAGTTCAACTGGGCCGCTAAGGACATAGAAACGTGACGAATCTGATTAGACGTGATTCGCAGAAGACTCCTCGCCTTCAAAGACAGCCCAGAATAAACGATATGGATCATTTTCATACTCACCTCATCAATGTAACCAGGGATAAATCCTGGGAACTAAATGATCCCAATGAATAACAGTTATTGTCTAGAATCTCTAAAGGAATTAGTGCCGGCAACAAAACCTTCAAGACACTCACTGGACATAACAAAATATCGAAATTTGATCTATCATAAAAATGAGAAATAGTCATCAGATGAATCAGTGAAAAGGATTTATCCCATTCCCTGTCTAACAGTATGTCAGTAGCAATGAAAAATAAACCTTCAAGGAAAGGTGATACATAGCACACGAGGCTAAGGTCACAACAGGTGTTGAGAAAGGGCATGCAATGTAACCTTAATAGATCAGTTAGGTAACTGGAATGGTTGTTCGGGACAAAGGACCCAAAATGACTTAAGGAGACCGGAGAGTACTGGGGACTCAAAGAATGTCTCGAGTATCGAATGGTAGTTGTTAAGGCCACCTTATACAAGTTGATTGTGGAAGATGCAAAACCCTAGCCAAAGAGCCAGGTTAAAAAACGAATTATGGTTTTCACTTCTGACTGAAGCAAGTTCAACCTCCTCTTAATACACAATTGCCGATATGAGTGCCATTTTTTTTTTATAAATGTTCATCGCAGGACTAAGCAAAGACTGAGACAAATAGATGGCAACCTTAGAAATTAAACTCCAATGCTGTGCAAAAGACTGCATAATATTTATGCCTGAAGATTGAGCTTCTGGATAACTGGGTGTACCATGTCAGATCATGGCTGTCTCCACAGAGATGGCCAAAGAGGAAGTGGAAGACGGGTCACACTGAAGGCACCATAGAAGCAGAGACAAAGGAGTAGCTGCCAATCTGGTGCTATCAACAGTACCCAACAATGGGTTCGAAAAAAATCATATTTAGTACCTTGGGTAACATATGAATTGGGGGGGGGGGGGAGGGCCAAAAGTTGGAATCTCGTCCCATCCTCATAGAATGAATACAAATTGCCAGTAGTTGGGTGTTCCAAACAAAGAGTGGACAACCCGCCAATCATCACTGTTTCAAAATGAGAGCCAATCCAACAAAAAACCTTGCGATGCAGCATCTATACTATTGGGAGAATCTGTTTCTGTTGAGACAATTGATCTGCTACCACAGTCATCACCTGTGGAACATGGAAAGCTAATAGAAAGGAGATCCAAGGTTCGAAAACAAGGAGCCCTGTACCAAGTGCTCCCTTGACGGAAAATGCAAGACTTCATCATGAAATTGTCATAGTGAAGCCTGCTGACTTTCTCCTTAATAAGCTCAGACCATGAGGCATCACCTTTGGAAGAGCAAGAAGGCCTAAAACATTGTGTAGGGAAGCCTCGTCATCCATGCGTAGGCTCTGGAATTCCTGACTGTTGAGATATGTACCCCATCCCTGAAACAAAGCATTCATGAAGAGATGGAGCTCTGGATGAGGTGGCGGGAGAGGAACGCATATTTTAGTATTGACCTGATCTAACAACTACTCGATATCAAAGAATGATCCTGAATAAGGAAACTGGGAAATCCAGTTATTTATGATCCCTTGGCCACATAAAGACTACTGAAATGATCTCTTGTGCACTCATCCCAAAGGCATGCCCACATTCCCAAGAGAGAGAAAGAACCATCTATGCACTGGGAGAAGGAGTGGAGAGTAAGAGTCAAGCTTCTTGCTCCATAACATGGAGCTGAATGGGAGTCAGCTAAGGCTGACTGAGATACAGGTTAAAAAAAATACCCAAGCTGATGACATATTGAGTTGGAGCAAGAATAGATGTCTAAGCTCTGAGAATGAAGCCTGCCCTGGTTGTTTCTGAAAGTAGAATCCGAGTGTAACATTCTGACAATTGATGAGATGGTGCCAGCAGTAACCAGTCATCCAGGAAATAGTGTGTGTACATATGATTTGGCAGAACCAATGTGCAGAAAAGAGGCAACTACATCAGAATTGGACATCCACAATCCTAGTAAAAAAATGCCAACTCAGAGTGAGGAATGAGTCACTTGCAAACCTTGAAGAATCTAGGACTTGACGTAGATGAGAAAAATCATGGATTGGAAACCAATCCCCTGTCTTCTTGGGCCCAACAAACTGATGGGAATAAAACCTCAGAAGATCTGAGACAACTCTCTCTCTCTCTCTACCTCCCAAACTCTGATAGCCCTAAGAACTAAGTTACAAAATCTGAGGAACTGCAGGAGATAGAAACACTATAGGATAAGGGGATAATGGTGATGAAGATGTGAACTGAATGACTAATCCTGACTCAAGGACCTGTAGTGCCCATGAATTCATGGTTAAGGTTTACCATACATCCAGATATTCTTGGAACCGAGCCCTCTGAGACCCAGAAGGCATACAATAATTACCAACACTGCTGGCAGAATTACGATCGAGCAGTGGAACCCTTGGGTATGGACAGAATTTATTCTGGGTACCAATGGACCATGGAGCTGATGTCGGGGGTCAGGAACCACAAATAGAGGCAGAGCTATAACCTCCTGTAGGAGTTGATGAAAGTTGAGATGACGACAACAACAACAGGAACGAATATAGAAGCCAACAATGAACCAATGTACTTGTTAACAATGGATCCAGCTCGTTATCAATGGACTTAGTGATCCTGAGAGTCTTTCAACAGTTTAGTTTTACAAAAACAACATGTTGGACTTTTAGAGTTACCCCTGTCCCACCAAGGTGCATTGATCTATTCAGGTTAACTACAAAGTGATCTATAGAACCCCTAATTTCTAGAAGCTGATGTATTCTTTGAGAGTCGGAATATGCTTTCACCTAGCGGTGGTAGGTTAAATCACATAGTTCTGACAACCGTGACATACAAGACACAGCTGTCCCTTCATGTAAATGAGCAGTACACCTCCCTGCATGAACCACAATGTCAGTGGATAGAAGGAAAACTAAGTATTCCCATACCTTTCAGCCACCAAGTAAGGTGCAAGATCAAAAGCAACTGGGGAAACATCACACACTCAATAAACAAACTGAAGAAAAAAAAAACCTAAGCAATCTTATCCCAAAGTGGCCTCCTGAGAAGCCAACAGAATTAAAGAAGGTACAGGAAAAAGCAAATCTAAATTCTCTCCAGAATGTTCAGGACTATCCTCAATTGCAGCCTCAGAGTTCCCTGGAGGAACACCACCAAAACCAAATATATGTCTCCATCTCACTACTATAAGATCATTGACATTCTCAACTGAGAGTGACTACCCCCCCCCCCCACACACACACAAACACACTTATTGAGTGATGCTAGATATCAGAGGTGGGATAGGAGGAACCTGAATTGCCTCTGTGCCAGAAATAGTAATCCAGGAATTCATGCCAGATATCGGCTTATCAAATAGAAAAAGAAAAATTATCGAAAATCAACTGGGTAATACAAAGAAAACTTTTAGTGAACACATTGTCAAGAAAAAGTTAGAACATTATCTGAACAAAGTGCTTATATACAATACCAGAATAGAGGGTGCACTGACGCAGGTGGAGAGTGTCACGAGACAGATATCACCAAGGGTAATTAAGTGGGGTATAAAAAACTGGAGCAAGCGAGAAAAAAATCAGACCAATGCTTAGATGGGCAAAGGAAGAAACCCTGGCAGTCAAGTAATAGCTGTATTGTGAGAGGAGGTATGTTTTAGAACAATGCGAAACAATATAATAAAAGTATAATAATAAAAAATTAATAAAATTAGATATATAAACATTCTAACCAATACTGTTGTTCATTTATTTATTAATAAAGGAAAAGATTTTCAATGTTTCCAAAATAGTAGTTTATTATTATCATTACTTATTATTAATTAAATATTTCTAAATTAATTTTTATGATGTAGTCCACTCGGACCCCAGAAAAGTGACTATAGAAACTTTTTACAGAAGACTAATGCAGGGTTAATGAAAGTAACAATAAAAAAATAATAGAGTATAACTTACTTACGACACCTATAACAGCTGTCAACTTCAAGTACTGTTGTTGATTTATGTGAGACAACAGTATACAACAACAAGAATTACAAAAACATTTTTATTGTAAAGTACTGAATGTCAGAATTAGCTGAGCATATGATACAACCTATATTAATGATGATTACAGAAGTAATTACGATTGATATCATTCCAATGAGTAGTAGATAAACCTTGAATTTCATATATTTTTAATTTAATCTTCATTCTTCATAACAATCTTTTTTGAATTGCATATAAACTAGCTAACTCACATTTTCAAATAATTAACTTTATATTTACTGTCTTAACATAGAAATGATGCAGAAATAAAACTACTCATATGTGTAAACTCACCAAAATTCTTTGCCGTTCCAAATCTTTCAATTTCTCCAGTGCTAATTCAGGATTTGTTTTCTTTAATTCTTCAAAATCTTTTAAATCTCTCTTTAAACGTTCTCGTTTCAATATCCGATGATATCTAATGGAATTTTTAAAAATAGAGATGTATGCAAATTTTATATAAATCTTCAAACAACTTATAAAAGCATTATAATACAGAGAAATGCTCTTTCTAACACCACAACTTTTCAATGAATCAACAAAAGCACATTCAACAAGGTTACAAGATAACATAATACAAGTTAATGTACCAACTTATCACACACAAGATACAGATTTTCAAACTTGAAAGATATTTAAGTATAAGAAAAACAAATTTTAATTAGAAAGTCTCAGAAAAATAGTACCAACAATTTACACTTAAAGCAGATTTTGATCTTCCTTAGAATTCAGAATGTTTGTTATTCTTAGGAAGAGGCAGCCCTAATTAGAGAAACTCAAAACGTAAGGGAAATTTATAACACTGACCTAAATGCTACAAAACGTAATTGTAAGAAATTCATCAAATGCAAGTAATTTTAAAACCTTTGAAAATAAAGTTCCAAATGTGGAATACAAATTTAATCAAATGATTTCCCATACTTTAAGACTCAAGAACAAAAAATACAGCAGAGGTTTTGGTTTTCCACATTACGACCACCCAAACTATTACCAATCAAGATAAATATTTTACATCACTCTTAAAACTTTCTTCACTGACGAACACACTGGAGTTTCTCTTCTCTCTTCTAATAAAACTTAAAATGCCAGAATACACTGAAACTTAAAAGTTTCATTGTATATTTTATTAAAAACCATATATATCATTAGATTAAATGTGAAAACCCCGTATCAAAGTATTGTTACATAGAAGTTGGGAACAAACAGCAGATATAAGAGTTACATCTTAATGGTAAACAAGAGGTTAAATTAAAGATGTATTGGCCATGAGATAGCAAAGAAGACATATCATAAAGTTTTTTTTCTTGATTTTCACTAACACACTAAATAATGGCCAAGTACATTATTTACAAGTTTTTTTTAATTTTAGTTTATCTGCTATAAGATAAACTTATCCTGTTTTCAAATTTCTTGTCTTTGTTTAACAAGGAAAAGCCAGTCCACTTAATGCTTACACTACTTAATAGTCCTCTGAAAAAATGACATGTTTGACAAAAAACTTCAGTGTAATGAGTACGGACAAGCCTCAATGTAATGAGTGTGAACAAGCTTCAATGTAACAAGTATGAACAATAATGGTTGGAGACAGCTTGAATGGGTAATGAAGAAAAACTTCAATATAAGTTTAACATAATAGCAAATGTACAACATTTCAACAAAGTTTTGTCATCATCAGGTACTCAACTTGATGAGTGTTGAACAAGCTTCCCTCTACACTGAACAATACTTGTGAATTTTTCTTTGATCTGTTTAAATAATGCACAAATAACTATGCTGTCTCACTTCCCTCTACACTGAACAATACTTGTGAACTTTCTTTGATCTGTTTAAACAATGCACCAATAACTATGCTGTATCATTTCCCTCTACACTGAACAATACTTGTGAACTTTCCTCTGATGTGTTTAAACAATGCACCAATAACTATGCTGTGTCACTTCCCTCTACACTGAACAATACTTGTGAACTTTCCTCTGATGTGTTTAAACAATGCACCAATAACTATGCTGTGTCACTTCCCTCTACACTGAACAATACTTGTGAACTTTCCTCTGATGTGTTTAAACAATGCACCAATAACTATGCTGTGTCACTTCCCTCTACACTGAACAATACTTGTGAACTTTTCTTTGATCTGTTTAAACAATGCTGTATCACTTCCCTCTACACTAAACAATACTTCTTTGATCTGTTTAAACAATGCACCAATAAACATGCTGTATCACTTCCCCTTACTTCTTGCTCTTGATTTTATTCTGTCTTCTAGCTTTTGCTTCTCTATACGACAAGAGAGCACGAGCTTTCTGGAGTTCTCTGTGTCTTTCTTGAGCCTAAGAAGTAAATATTTGAACAAAGATGATTATTACACAGAAAATATTTCTATTATGTGATACATTTCTAGATAGATCATAATTCACAAAACTCAATAATAAGTAATTAGTCTCTACTTTTTCCACAAAACTTTCTTTCCTTGTAAACGTTTTAAATACCAAACTCCTGTCCAGTGGCTAGATCTTACAAGGAAAGAAACTTTTGTTCTCTTAATCATCAGTAATGAGTTTGGCAAGTTAAAAGTTTTACCTTACCAAAAAGCCCAGTATAGTACAATAAAAAAGCCTTGCACTTTCAAAATATCTATCCTCAATTCTGCTACCCTGTTTTCTCCAAGAAACAAATGCTATAGAGTATAAAATGCTGGATGTGATGATTTGCAAGATGAATTATGTTTCACCAACATTTTCATGAAATAAAGAGAAGTGAAAACTACGTTACTTTCTTTTATTTCTAAACATTCATTTCTTCTCTGTAATCCTTATGCCACGAGCTTTTATTTCAATGTTTTGGAAAGAAATATATAAATAAATGCAAAGAAAAAAATTTTTTCTCATGATAATTTTCTTTATAAGCTAATTAAATTGACTTGTATAGATACTATAACTTCACAGATATGAAACTGTTAAGCTTCTAACTGACTTGTATAGATATTATAACTTCACAGATACGAGACTGTTGAGCTTCTAACTGACGTGTATAGATATTATAACTTCACAGATATGAGACTGTTGAGCTTCTAACTGACTTGTATAGATATTATAACTTCACAGATATGAAACTGTTGAGCTTCTAACTGACTTGTATAGATATTATAACTTCACAAATATGAAACTGTTGAGCTTCTAACTGACTTGTATAGATATTATAACTTCACAAATATGAAACTGTTGAGCTTCTAACTGACTTGTATAGATATTATAACTTCACAGATATGAGACTGTTGAGCTTCTAAGAGAAAGAAATACAGGCAAAATTTATCACATTCTTCATTCAAAAAAATATATATATAGTTAACTACATAGGCAGTAAAGATATTGAAATTAAAAATAGGATAAACATTTGCCAAGTTTTTTATATTTTTATTTTAAAAGGATGACATTTTAAACTAGCACTCTTCATTAGATCATAGAGCTTACAACAAAAGCCACTCTTCATTAGATCATAGAGCTTACAACAAAAGCCACTCTTCATTAGATCATAGAGCTTACAACAAAAGCCACTCTTCATTAGATCATAGTGCTTACAACAAAAGCTACTCTTCATTAGATCATAGCGCTTACAACAAAAGCCACTCTTCATCAGATCATATCGCTTACAACAAAAGCCACTCTTCATCAGATCATATCGCTTACAACAAAAGGCACTCTTCATCAGATCATAGTGCTTACAACAAAAGCCACTCTTCATCAGATCATAGTGCTTACAACAAAAGCCACTCTTCATCAGATCATACAGCTTACAACAAAAACACAAGCTCAGGATTTAAAAAATTGCATACGTAAGATTTTAAATGTTGAGTATGAAATTTTCTTGGTTTTGTAGTTCAATAACATTCAGGTGTTCTTTAGCTCGATCACCAAGTTGGCAGTCTGTTTGGTGTTGTTCATATGTGGACAGATGGGGACTGTCTTATCCATGATGCAGCCACCAAAGATACTTCAGATATCCACTCAACCCTACCAAGAAAGAACACATCGATCGTATTCCACTTGTGCTAACATACCACCAGACCAACAAGAAGATCAAAGATATTATACTAAACAATTACACAATACATACTGAAGATCCTACCATTAAATCTCTTTTCAAGGACCCACCCATTATTTCTTACAGACATGACAAAAACCAAAAAGAAATCCTTAAACAAAAACAAAATGGCACTCCAGGCACTAAATAGGTGCATCCCCTGCCCACACATATAAACAGCACTACACATATACAAGGAAAGAACAGAACTTTCAACATAAGACAGTCCTTTACATGTACCACTGAATACACTGGGCAAAAAGGCTGCCGAATCAGTGATGGAGCACAAGAACATTTAAACCATCTTAAACTGGAGAACCAAGATACACCGATAGGTAAACATTTCACCATCAACTACCATACAGTTGATGAATTTTCAATTCTGGAACTTATTAGTGCTCCAACAAACATTCACAAAACAGAATGACTGTAAAGAAGATTAATCTACAATCTGAAGACCCCTACAACCATCTGGTTTAAATGAATGCTTTTCTTTCCTGTATATTTTAATTTTGCAAAAAGATTTCATGCTCAACATTCAAAATGTTACATAGTCATATGTTTTGAAATCTAGATATGCACTTTTGTTGTAAATTGTTTTATCTGACACAGAGAGCTAGCTTAAATTGTTTTATCTGACATAGAAGGTTAGCTTAAATTGTTTTCTCTGACAAAGAGAGCTAGCTTAAATTGTTTTATCTGACAAAGAGAGCTAGCTTAAATTGTTTTATTTGACACAGAGAGCTAGCTTAAATTGTTTTATCTGATGCAGAGAGCTAGCTTAAATTGTTTTATTTAACACAGAGAGCTAGCTTAAATTGTTTTATCTGACATAGAGAGCTAGCTTAAATTGTTTTATCTGACATAGAGAGCTAGCTTAAATTGTTTTATCTGATGCAGAGAGCTAGCTTAAATTGTTTTATCTGACACAGAGCTAGCTTAAATTGTTTTATCTGACATAGAGAGCTAGCTTAAATTGTTTTATCTGACATAGAGAGCTAGCTTAAATTGTTTTATCTGACACAGAGAGCTAGCTTAAATTGTTTTATCTGACGCAGAGAGCTAGCTTAAATTGTTTTATCTGACACAGAGCTAGCTTAAATTGTTTTATCTGACATAGAGAGCT
>NW_013668912.1:131136-134215 GCF_000517525.1 Limulus polyphemus | reverse complement strand
TATTCCGAAAAATCCGGTAACTTTTCAAATGTGAATATGAATCTTAAAGTTAAAGTAGTATAAGCTCGTTTTTAGTGCAACCTCTAATTATTTTCAATGTAATTGTCTTTTATCATATACAGCTGCGATATTTTGCATGTGTTACATGCGTTTAACTAAAACTGTAGTTAAATATATGTATTATTATATATAGCTTATGTATAACTATATATCACTTGCGTCTTAGTTAACTGGAAGTTGGCGCCATCTGTCCAGCACTATTTGAACGGTGACCTTCTAGGCATGAAAAGAAAAAAAAATCTGAAATACTAAGAATCTGTGTTTTTCGCAGTTTTCTTGTGTGTATTGAATTGCATTTTCGTTAGTAAAAGCGTGACAAGAATTGTACGAGATCCATTTTATTGTTGTTTAAACATAGGAGCCTTTTATAGGAAGAAAAATAAACAAACAAAAAAAGATGTTTGGAAAGTTTTACAAGCACACATGCAACTTCCTGATTCATACACGTTTTATATCTGAAGTGCATGATCTGATATATCCAGTCAGGCCAAAACTTGTGAAATCTCTAATTGCATACAGAGATCGTACTAGTTTACTTAAAATGCAGGTTTGAGACGTGTGTTTCTTGTGAGAAATTAGTCCGAGCTCGAAAGATAAGGATTTCACAGCGTCTTGTTTGGTTTAGTACATATTATTTTCTTCTTGGCCTTAACCAACACTATACTTTCGTCAACCAGAGTGTCTTGGAAGACAGGAAACAGAAAAGTAGACTTAAATTAGCTGCTTCTTAACTCCTTACATTTTGTTAATTCCACTACACTATGAAAAGTTGTAAACGTATATAAGGTGATATTAATCTATCACAATTGAATTTTTACCTCATTTTTTATTTTTTTCTTATTTATGAAATAATGCTGTTTGTTTGTCAGTTGAAATTAGGATATCTTACATGGATACAGAAACTTATATACATGTTTAATATATTATGCTAACTGTATTGTGACGTAAGCATGCATTGTAATAGATTATATCATCGTTGTGGTATTGCGTCAGCTAACAAGATATGCCAACAACTTAATAACATCAATGGTATCAGAAGATGTATGTTTATATATACGGAGCTACAGTCTTACTCTAGTGGTCTTTTGGGTTGATTTAAGTACTGAAATATATTAAGATGGTGGTAAGATATATATATATGCATATACATAAATCCATTGCTGTATATACACTGTTCGATCTGTCAAAACAGTTAATGAGTTCTTAGGTGTGTGGTCCTCGTTATATAATATACTATTTAATAAAACTCACTGAACTAAAATGTAGTTTAACTTCATATTACAAAATTATTATGTTTTGAAAATGTTCAGGATAGAAACACTGTAGCAAATTAGAATTTTAAGCATTTATATATAATAGGATAAGGAAAGAGTTTTCATTCAATTTATGTATGATTAATAAATGAATTTGCTATATATTGTTATGACAGCGTAAGTCACGAGACGATGGTAACACGTGATGAGTTTCTGGAATAATCATGAATTTCCTAGTGCGTTCGGGACACCCCTTTTTTAATATATAAGCCTAGGGTGATCTAGTACAAAGCAAACAACAGGAATTCGATGGGAAGGCACCATGGGAAGCATATAGAGCACAATTTGAGCTCTTCGAAAAAAGAATAAATGGATGGAGAGAGGAGCAGACAGAAGTGTACCTGGCAACGAGCTTGAAAGGACAACCACTGGAAATACTTGGACAGTTGTCAGCAGACGATTGGCACAACTATAAAGCACTGGTAGCTACTCTAGAAATCAGATATGGAACTCAAAATCAGTCCGAAGTTTACAGGGCTAGGTTTAGAATTAGACTCCGTGCTAAAGGGGAGAACCTGCAAGAGCTGGCACAAGATTTGAAAAGTATAGTACACAAGGCCTACCCAACTGTACCACCCGATGTCCTCAAACTGTTGCTAAGGGATCAGTTTGTACACGCCTTGGATAGTCCACGACTGAAGATACAAGTAAAGCAAGCACGACCCTCTACTATGCGGGATGCAATGGCCAGAGCTCTTGAATTCGAATCCTACGTTAAGTCCAGCACAGACGTACCAAGGTTGGTACAATCATCAGGATTCAAGGCCAGAAAAGGTCACCTTTCAGAGAGATTTGAGGGACTTTGCTGGCACTGTAAAAAACCTGGGCACAAGAGAGCTCAATGCCGGCAACTTGAACACAGGGAAGATGCCAGGACAAGAAAGGCTGCTACCCGGAAAGGTTGTTGGAACTGTGGAGAGCAAGGACATATGAGAAGCCAGTGTAAGAAGAATACCACCAATAAGTCAGCTTCGGGAAACCAGTAGTGGTTGGTACTGAGGGACGCCCATCAACCCCATTGTGAAAGTCCTAACAGCTAAGTGTAAAATTGCAAGCACACGTAGTGTCTACGTGACACAATAGCTGGAGAGCCAAAGGTGCAACTTTGTCATAGATTCTGCATCTCAGCAAACCCTAGTGAGTATCAAGATACTAGATCACAAAGAAGTACCAGAAACCATACAGAAAGTATGTGGTGTGACAGGACATTATGCAAGGTTGTGGGGACCAGTGTGGGTAACTATTGAGCTTATGGGCATGAAGGACAGACACAAGCTATATTTGGCTGACATTGAAGACCAATGCATATAAGGGTTGGACTACTTACTACCAAGGAAGTGTGTAGTTAACTTCGATAAAATGACAACTGGGAACAACAAAGGCCAAATTCTAGTATGTGTTGCTGTATCTGTTGATTTGCATGTCACAGCACTTAAGTCAACTATGTCAGAGAAGATAATTTGGGGTAGAATAAAAGAACATCCCCAAGGAAGCCCAGTGTTTGTGGAAGCACTGGAAGACCCATTCAGGCCAGCAGACGTGAAGATTGGAAGGTCACTTGTGGCAGGTCATCAAGTAGTACCCATAACAGTGGCCAAAATGAGAGCAGACAGTTAAGGAAGGGGCATTGTTGGGCGTGTGCCAGGAGGTAGAGCCAGTCAATGAAATACAACCATAAACAAAGGACATACACTCCCAGAACATTT
>NW_013668912.1:128047-130432 GCF_000517525.1 Limulus polyphemus | reverse complement strand
AGAGGCTGATGGAATAAGTACTGGAAGGTCTACAATGGAGAATAGCCCTGGATAATGTCATTGTGTTTTCAGCAGCATTTGATGAGGAAGTATCCCGGCTAGAGGAAGTATTCAAGTGCTTGAAAGCAGCAAACCTCAAACTTCATCCAAAGAAATGCCACTTGTTCCAGAAAGAGGTGCTTTACTTGGGTCACATTATAAGTGAGCATGGTGTGCGAAATGATCCTGACAAAGTGAAAGCAGTGCATGATTAGACAACACCAGACAATGTGTCAGAGTTAAGAAGTTTCTTGGGACACTATACCTATTACCAGAAGTTTGTGAAGGACTTTGCAACTATAGCTGCTCCACTACATGACTTGGTAAAAAAAGCCAGAAGTTTGAATGGACAATTTCTTGCCAGCATGCTTTCAAGACAGTGAAAGAAAATTGGCATAAGCTCCACTTTTAAAGCTTCCAAATCTCTCATTGTCGTACATACGGGATTGTGATTCTAGTAATGTCGGAATTGGAGGAGTGTTGTCTCAGAAATGGGGTGAAAACGAACATGTGGGGGCTTACTGTGTAATATGGAGGGAACTCCTTGCTATTGTAAAGAGTCTGACATATTTCCATACTTACCTCTTTGGAGCTAGGTTTACCATCAGGACAGACCATGCTGGATTACGCTGGTTAATATCATTAAAGAACCCAGAGGGACAACTGGCACATTGGATCAGAAGGTTAGAACAGTATAATTATGATATTGAATACAGAGAAGGAAAATCTCATGTAAATGCCGACGGACTGAGCCGAATATCCTGCAAAAAGGACTGCAGACATTGCTGCAAAAGAGAGGTTGAACTAACCAGGTGTCATCAAGCTGAAGTCAAAGTGACTGAAGGAGTTGATAATGGTAAAGTGGAACCAAATATAGATATTAAAGCAGAACAGGAGAAAGACCAAGATTTGAAGCCAATAATTGATTTTCTACAAGCAAGTGTTTTGCGCCCTGCTTGGAGGAGAGGGTGTCTAGCTTAAGCCCTGTGACAAAGAACTATTTGTCACAATGGGACCAGTTAAAGCTTGAAGATGGTGTTCTTCTCCGGAGATGGGAAACTGCAGATGGGAAAGTGACGACCTGGCAAACAGTTATACCGGGGAAGTTACGAGAAGTTGTGCTACGTCAATCCCATGATAGTTTAACAGGAGGACATCTTGGAGTTAAGAAAATTGAGTCACCTACAGCAGAGATTTTACTAGATAGGTATGAAGCAAGATGTGGAAGAATGGTGCAGGACCTGCAGTACATGTTGTGCTAAAAGGGGACCCAAGCATAAGTTTGTTTGTTTTTAATTATGCACAAAGCTACACAAGGGCTATCTGTGTGCTGCCCGCCACGGGTATCGAAACCCGGCTTCTAGCATTGTAAGTCCGCAGACATATCGCTGTGCCACTGGGGACACCAAGCATAAGAGGCGTGTTCCAATGAAGTTTTATCAAGTTGGCACACCAATGGAAAGAGTAGCTGTTGACATTGCTGGTCCTTTGCCCCAAACTCGTGCTGGAAACAAGTACATTTGTGTGGTGATATTACCTGAGTCATATGCAATACCAAATCAGGAAGCTACAACTGTAGCTTCGGCTATTAGTGATTTCTTCTTCAGGTTTGGTATGCCATACGAACTACATTCTGACCAAGGCCGTAAATTTGAATCAGCTGTGTTCCATGAATGCTGCAAGTTGTTTGGCATATGAAACACCAGAATAACGCCACTTCACCCCCAGTCTGATGGGATGGTAGAAAAGTACAAATGAACATTGTGACAGGAATTGGCAAAGTTTTGTAATAGCCACCAAGATGACTGGGATCTCTTACTCCCTCCACTGTTGATGGCCTATAGAACAGTAGAGCATGAAGCCACTGGATACACTTCAGCAAAGCTGATGTTTGATCGAGAACTTCGGTTGTCAGTGGACCTGATAACAGGACGCCCACCTTACGAAGAGTTGCCTTAAAATGTACCAGAGTTCGTGAAAGTGTTGTCTGAGAGGATGAATGATATTCATCATCAAGTGCGTTCAAACTTAAAATCGTCTGCTAATTCCATGGAGCTATGTTATGATAAGAAATCTATTGAAGTCATCCAGGAGACAAGGTGTTGTTGTATAATCCCAGGAAGACAAAAGGGAAGTCTCCTAAGTTGTCATCTCCATGGGAAGGCCCATATGACATAGTGAGTTGTCTCACAGACGTGACTTTGCGGATAAAATGTGGTTGGCGAGGTAAGCCAAAGGTGGTGCATGCTAACAGGCTTTGGTGTTATCACAGCCAAGGACATTTCAGTTGGAATGAAGTGAACAATGGAACAAAAGACGCCGCTAAAGACGTGTCACCGGGAAAGG
>NW_013668912.1:125011-127047 GCF_000517525.1 Limulus polyphemus | reverse complement strand
TGCTAGTAACACGTCATGATATTCTCGAAGGTTAGTGAATGCTTGAGTGTTTACTAGATGTGCGGTATTCTTGTATATAAGACCGCCAAGAAGTGACGGCAATATGGGGAATTGAATTGCAGACAGAGATAGAAACGGAAAATTGAGTCAAGCGCGTGAATCGTTCGTTGTCAATTATAGCGTTTGTTTAAGTTATAGCGTGACTGTGGAAATTAAGTGTATTGCAAAGTTGTATTGCGAAAGAATAAACTAGTTTTATTTACGAAAGGACTTGTATCGCTAAAGTTTCTTCGGAAAGAATTTTTACGGAAAATTAACAAACGAACAGAGACATAACTCAGTCGTTTTCGGAAATAAAAGGAGGTACACGTGAATTTCGAATAAAACGTTATACTGAAAGCAAACTTATTGATACAGAATTTGGAATAAGTGCATTAAGACATTAGTTAAAGTGTTTAGTTTTAATTTGTGTGAAAGATGATTAAGTACAACGTCTCTGTAGATCAAGGTGTATATAGGAACGGCAACACTAGTTGTTTATTTTTTTATTGTTATTGTGGTGGAACGTTTATATATTTACATTTATTTTACAGAAATTGTCTGTTTTTATAAACACAAAATTATAAAAAGTAAATGGAATGTGGAATATTTAAAATTATTGCTTTTATTACTTTTAAAATATTCAGTATTATTATATTATTTTAGAACTGCATTGAGGTTTTTAAAATATTTACGGGTATATCATAGCTGCCTCATAATAGTTATTATTTTTTGAAAACAAAATCAGCAACTTGAATTTAAGGATATACGGAGAGGATGTCTAATTTGCAGGGATGACACAAAATTGGATATAAACTTGAGGGAATAACATAATCATACTTTTCCCAGTGGATACACGTAGAGAAAAACATGCCGAACACATCAATAAAAAAAAATGAAGAAATGAGTCGTTATTCAAGGTGACCTGAAGTCGAAGTTACTGGATTCTTAACATCATGCACCCTCTAGCTCACATCTAAATTAAGACATTGAAAATATAGTTTACAACAATATAAATATATATCTCTGTATAATAAGGTTATGATAGTGTCAGTTTTAAAATTTAATGCAAGTCTATTGTGAACTTTCTGAAACATAAAAATGAGAATAACCAAATCGAATTGTTCATGATCTGTAGGCTTTGACTGGTCGCTAAGATTTCAGTGGCTACCATTAACAAGAGAAGAAAAGGCGAGTCGAACGGATGCTACACACCCTTTTCAGTAAGCATGCTTAATCATTTCTTTTCAGGCATATTGTGCTACTATATTAAGAGTACACAAAAATAAAAAAATCCCACCAAAACCGCCGTTTTGTGGCACAGCTGTAACTAATAATAAAGATTTACCCTTCCATTGTGCCAGAAAAAACCGTCGGATTTTCTAATTTTTGCACTTACGAATACTTAATGTCAAAATTTACTGTAATTTAAATGTGTTTCATAATTTGAATCAAGTGTACAAAGGCGAACAGTTAAGTGCTGGATGTAAAATTGTATATTATTAGCGGGTAAACATATATAACATCTAATTATCGAGTGAAATTCACTATTAGTGAAAACGTGATGTCTGCTGTCTTTAACACAGAAGTCCTGTTATTCATGAAGGATTATTTCTTGTTTACAAAAGCTGGTTTCAGATGCTCGGAAGTTTCGACACTGGGCAAGATATCTGGGGAGGAGAGAATGTTGGCAAATATTTTATAACATATTTATATGAGTTCTGTGATGATCACTAAAATCCAAGTCCCAGATACCACTCATGAAATAATTATACCTCATCTCCCGCTTAGAGTTCTGTGATGATCACTAAAGTCCAAGTCCCAGATACCACTCATGAAATAATTATACCTCATCTCCCGCTGAGAGTTCTGTGATGATCACTAAAGTCCAAGTCCCAGATACCACTCATGAAATAATTATACCTCATCTCCCGCTTAGAGTTCTGTGATGATCACTAAAGTCCAAGTCCCAGATACCACTCATGAAATAATTATAC
>NW_013668912.1:122872-124179 GCF_000517525.1 Limulus polyphemus | reverse complement strand
ATCTTATTTATATCTACTTGATTTTTTGTAGAAATTAATTTCAATTGTTGAAATGTAATTTTATGTTGCTTTATTCCTATGTAGAAGTGTCAATCAAAGTTTGGTTATGTAGTGGTAAAGTAGAAATCTTGCCGTGCAGTCGTCCGTGGTGGTCACGTGTTCCGTGATCATCATCCCTATACTTTCCCAAACTTTCTTCAAAAACTCCAGGAGAATTGCAGAAGTGTATTTAGACGATTACAAACGATAGTTTTATGAGGCTGAGCCAGCAGTAAAACTTACTAGGCTCAATAGGTGGAAACGAATTAAATGAAATAATAAATACTAGAAATGAAATATTGCGTTTTCTAATATAATCACAGCTACCTAACTATACCATCATGTAATGAATATTAAAATCAAAGAGTACTGAAGAATAATTTTAGATATTGTTACGACAGCGGAGGTCACGTGACGCTAGTAGCACGCCACGCGCTCCTAGAAAGTTCATGAAGCGTCGGGAGACTACTAGATATGGGGTAGTCTTGTATATATAAAACCGGCCAAGAAGCGACGGGAACAATGTGTAATTGAATTGCGGACAGAGTATTGTTGAGTTGAGCACGTGAGACGGAAATTAAGTGTATTGCAAAGTTGTATTCAGAAAGAATAAACCAGTTTTATTTAAGAAAGGACTTGTGTCGCTAAAGTTTCGTCTGAACGAAATTTACGGAAAATTAACTAACGAACGGAGACGTAACAATATATATCATTTTAAGATGGAAACTATGAAGGAATATTCTGTTCTGTCGGTATCGTTAGATTTTAGTATTCCAAAGTCATTCCTTGCTTACGAAGATATTAATTTCAAATGAAATTTTCATGTGTTTAGAACCTATGAATTACGTACTTTAAATTAACATTTAGTAAAATTTCCAAGTTGTGGTTCTATGCGTAGCTGATGGAAATGCTAAAATTTAAAATTTAAGTTAATTAAAGATATAGATAAAATCAATAATGAACATTTTTGCTCTTTCAGGACTATTTTGTAATACCAAGGTGACTCTTGTATTTTTAATAGAGAAAATTTCCTAAAACGACTGTCTTGGCATTTTTATAATAACGATTTTCTATCAAGTAGCTTTAAAATGAGAAATGTTTTCTAAAGTGTTCTAAAGTTGAAATTTTTAATGGACTGCCTCTTTCCTTACGTTATTCCGCGAGAGAGGAGACACAATAATCGGCGTGTGATCAGCGAGCACTACAGGACTAACAAGGAAGTTCCAGACTGGAAGGAAGACTTTATATTGCTTGTAATTTTGTTAAAC
>NW_013668912.1:122112-122862 GCF_000517525.1 Limulus polyphemus | reverse complement strand
CCTCATCTTCCGCTGAGAGTTCTGTGATGATCACTAAAGTCCAAGTCCCAGATACCACTCATGAAATAATTATACCTCATCTTCCGCTGAGAGTTCTGTGATGATCACTAAAGTCCAAGTCCCAGATACCACTCATGAAATAATTATACCTCATCTTCCGCTGAGAGTTCTGTGATGATCACTTGTAATATCTTGAAATGCTTTATCTGAATAATATGAAGTCATATTTAAAATCTTATTTATACAAGTGAGAGCTGCTTAGTGTATAAATGGCGATACCATTTTTTCACAACAGTTTTTTTCTAAGAGTAGAAGTTACCGTTCCGAAATACACTGAAGGGAATAGTTTTTTTTTTTTATCTTTATATCGAAAGTATGCTGGTGGGTTAGAAAATGGACTGAATCTTCAAATCTTGTTTATCACCAATAGAACATGCATGGTTTAGCAAATTCTAATTTTTTTCTTCTGAGTAAATTAAACCCACAAGTTATTTTCATTCTTGTAGATCATAATATATGATAAAATGACAGCTACAAAAAATACACGTCTAAGACAACCTGGAGCCATAGCTGTTTACCAGATTTGACACATTTTTTATCAATTTTCCGCACAGTACAAAGGAAAAACATTTTCTGAATCTTCAGAACTTTTGTAATCTTATCATTTCTTTATTTTTATATCCTTAAGTATAGGTGATTGAATAAATCTTGAAAAATATTATATATATATATATATATATATATATATAC
>NW_013668912.1:112924-121216 GCF_000517525.1 Limulus polyphemus | reverse complement strand
TAAAACATATTTGTATTAATAAAGAAAACTGTATCAATATTGTTGGCAAATATCATAAGCCGTCTATATATCGGCTTTTACTTTACTGCTAAATCCAAATTACAATTTAACTACTAAATTTAAAGTATCAGTTAACTTAGTTTCAGACTTTTCGAAATTGTAATATGTAACACCAGTCAAATGAGAAAGAATGTACAATTCTGTCCAACTCCAAGAGTTGCAAGAAAGTTGTAAGTAAGCCATGACTTCCATAGTTCTGGTTTTATTAAATTAATAGATCCCAGGTTTGGTTTGGCCTTTGACGTAAATGATTCAAATAAATACATAATAATAAATTCGTTACAATGTGATGGCCCGATCATTTCATATAGGATTGTATGGAGCTTGGTATGTGCAAACGTAAGGTCAAGTTTCTGAATGATGTAGGAGCCCCACAACTGTGGTCGATCTTGTAGTGTATCCATCAATCTGGGTGAATCCACCACTCAAGCTTATAATATTAACTTTTTACTGTCCAATGGGGGAAGACTCAAAGTGCATGGAATGGCATGTCTGCACTCTTTTGGCCCTTTCTCTTACAGGATGTTGTTGTCTCTTACTTAGAATTGGACATTGGTATCTTATGGATAGACCTGCAGCAAAAATTATATATACCGACGTTGCCTGCAGTTTTGTGATAAAGCCATTCAGTGCTGAATTTTCAAAACACAGAAATGGTGAGATACAAAATTACTCGTGAAAGAGGAAGTCACAAAGCCTCTAAGTGCACAAATGATATTCCAAGGTGTTGTGTAAGCCAGATTAGAATGTGGATACCATTTACTGTATTTAGATAGAGCCAACACAACATACTCTTTTTGTCTAGAAATCTAACTGCACTTGTCCAGATTAGTGTAGCTAAGAGTGATAGTTTTTGTGACTGTGATACTTCGTAATGGTTGACAGCAGAAGAAATTGGAACTAGCTGTGTAGCTTGGGTTGTTTCTACTGCAAAGTGACCAAGGGTAAATGCATTTACCAGAGCATCTGAGGTCGTTTGTTTTCTTCACGTTTCAGTGTAAAAAATTCCAGCTGACTCTGGTTTTTCATAATTTATATTCATGAAGGGACATCCAACAAATATTGGAGGATGACTGGATAACACTTGTTAAAATTAGTTGCCTTGCCCTACCTATATTTCCAGCAGAACAATGAATGACCTCATACTTAACTCACGCTTTTCATTGTAATTTGGGTAAGAATTGGGGTTCTTACTTATATAAAATACGTCTCGCATTACGTATTGAAAACCATCGAAAATATGGTCAACTATTATGTTAATAGAAACAACCTTTTGCTCCTGCTAAAATAGAACATTTAAACCCTGCTTGTTGGTAGGTGGCAATGCAAACAAAGCTACACATGTATGAGTACAATGCTAAAGTGACGTTAACAACAGGACAAGATGGCCAAGTATAGCATTAAAGCAAATTATAGTCTTGGCCAGAAAAACTTAATTTGTATTAAGAGTAAAACTGTTCCCTTTCTCTCACTGCTCTCTTCACTCACATATATCACAAATCTAATAATTTGAAACTTTATCATTTGCTACTTAATGAAACTCCTGCTGACTTTTGAGAGGCTCATGGAGCTTGCACTGACAAAGATGCAAAAAGAAAAATGTTTCATCTGTTTGGATGAGATTTTAATGTCTTCCCACACATTTTAATCTGTTGTTGGGGATGATTTTTTTTCAGTGGATAGGGAAACGAACTTGAGATTTGAGTTTAGAAAGAATGCATTTATGTGGAATTTCGTGGTCGCACGTAGGTAGGTATCTAAAGAGTGATTACAGCAGTCAAAGATTAGCCCAACCCATGACAAAGTTAAAGTTTGCAGCTTCCCAGGTTTATATTTTGTTGCAAACTTTTCCAATATAGCTTGTTTGATGTCTGCTCTGTAGAAAGCTGAAATATAAAGTGTTCTTTATTTGATGCACTGGTTTTATCTCATCCCAGACAAGACTAACCATTTATGCTGAATACTGACGACAGTGATAGTGGAATCAGGGTAGTATTATCAAAGGTGTAAAACAGAGCAGAATGCTTATGGAATTTGTAAATTATCAGCAAACTGATTAGGATGATTACCTGCATTATTTCATGTTGGCATATGATGCGATAGAGCAACATTTAAGATTTACCAAACTTCTTATATTTGGACATGAGATGCAGCTATCTGATGATATCATGGATAGATTGCCTTCCAATGCAGACATGCTACAAGATCATAATAATATGGAGAGTGTTTGAGGTCTGTATTAGTTGTTGTATATCAGCATTTAGGTAAAACTGCTGTATGACAAAAGAAACATTGTAAGAAGAGAGTCTCAAAATGAAATTCTAGCCTGAAGACTAAGTATAGCTTTGATTCACACCATCAGTGCAGAAGTAACTCAATTCTGGCTAGATGAGTTCTTACCTTGTTTTCAAGCAGCTAAATCCATCAAACTATGAGCTACAGCAATCAGTGGGACACAAACTTGCTTTGAACGTGTAGGTAAACTAAAACTGTATGTCGTTGATAAATCTTCCATGTTTTGATTAGACCAATAATCGGTTGTTGAGGAGATTTTCAAATTTAAGGATAGTAAGAGGACTGTATTTTACTATCTCAACTCAGCTGACGATGAGGAGGAAAATGCTGGAAATGCATAGTTGACCATCCATGAGGTTTCAGATGAGAAAATGTCAGTGTATAAGTTGTTTGAATGTCCAGTGATTGGCTGAAATTCCAGTTTTAACATCTCAATTGTTAAGTCTTGACAAGCAGTTAGGAAAGTCGTTTAATTTGCTAAATGTATAACCTAAAGGATGTAGCATTCCTTTTTCTGATCTATCAAGTGTTGGTTCACAATAGAATATCTATAGAACATCGTATTAATTATATGAATAGAGTTGTTTAAACATTTGTTTAACAACAAGTGAAAGCTTGGAATGGTCTATTCTTTCATTGGGGTGTGTCTTTGTGAGCCATGCTAGTTTCGGAGAATTCCACTCCTCATCAGTGACCCTGGACACTACCACCAATAAAATATCGGACCAAACCAAGCCTTTATAGTAGTGAGGTATCGAAAATTGAACTGATGTATTTTAGTGTTTTACTTAATGGTCATTTTTTTCTTCTGTCATGGTTGAAAAAAATAAAATGACATAATATTTTCTTTCCCACAACAGGGCACCTAACATTTGGAAAATTAAGGCACGAAGATTTTTCTATTGATAACCCATTAGAAATCAAACTGACACTTACTTCATGTTTAACGGCCAAGCCTTCGATGGTAAAGCTTTATCATTTTAACAAGTCATCAAATCATTGTAGCAGTCAGTTTTTTCTTCTTTATTCTGCAGCATACTTGCGCTAATCCAAGCAGTTAAAGGATAATCAAATCTATGATACGATCTGAAATACAAATGCCTACGTTCACAAGGTACAATTTCTATAAATGATTTTACAGTTCACGAAATTTCACTTCAGTAAAGAGTATGCTCACCTAGGAAAACAAGGGAAGCCTGCCACTGATGTTACCTGCTTCAAATCAGAGTACTGATAAGGTTCTGACTTATTTTCTCAAGTGTTGTTCTCGGAGCATCTTCAGTGTTTAGATTCTCTTTACGAAATGTGATGTGTTTCGCAAAATGAACCCTTACAAGCTCGATTGTATTATAGTCTGATGAGTCCGAAAGTCACTCCATTCGGCCAGTTTGTTTTTATTCAAGGAAGACATCGATTAGCTTAACAAAAATGAGTGGTGGTGTTATCAACCATTATACTAAAATCAATGTTCATGGGTTCAACATTTTGTAGCATAAAGAGTTGTACAATGTGCCTCGTATCATGTGTGGCATTAGTGACACCCTCCTGCAGTTATATAGTCCGATAATTTTAACAATGTATATTCCTGCTCATACCCTACCTCCACTGTTGCGACATTTTGTATGTACCTGAATGACATGGGGGTGGGTAAAGTTCCAGATTTCCTCCATATAAATGTAGACCTGCTTGCTGAATGCAGGGCGAGGCTTAACTCATCCGTAAAAGTAATATTGCCCAGCAAGTTCTTGGTTCACTAGACAAGTTGTTTTGTGCCTAGCTATGAGCAGAATAACATATCATTGGTTGTCTGGCATACAAGTTCTTTCTAGTCTGGAACTTCCTTGATATCTAACGAGGGTTCACGATGAGCGAGTTATTTTCGAGTTGACGTAGGTACAATTCGCTTAATCGAGAGCTAGCTAGCTCTGTGGTCTTTACTGATCACACGCTGATTTTTCCTACCGGTGACGTTAGGTAATGTTTTTGTAAACGTATTAATGTCCAATGTGAATTCACTAAAGTTGAATGGTTTGTAATGTTTAAAATTTATAAACGTTCCTGGTCAAATATCTGAAGTGTCCCGATTAATAAGTGTTATAACAATCAAAATTATAGCTTCTAAAGTTTATAGCACACCAATAATAGATCCTGTTTTTTGGCGCGTCGGGTGAATATCAGGCGTCTGGAGATTTTCTCGAAACTTCAGTTTATGTAACAATACTGACGCTAACAGTCGAGAATCTTCTACAACTTTAGAGAATAGGCGGGAGTTTTGCAATACATATTTAACAGTACAAGTTATGTACATTTCTAAATATAAATTACTTTAAACAAACATCGCTATTAAAATTAATATATAATAGTAAATCCGTCACACTTCCCAAAAGCTATCAATTTTAAGTAGCATCACACTATCTATGAAACTCCAAATAATGTCGAAATACAGTTCTGATATATGTTGTTCCACCGGACTTTAGATCGGCTCTGGTTGTTGCGTGACTTGCTGATTTGCAACTTCAAAATTGTTTTAATATAATGTACTCAACTCTGTTTAAAAATGTCGCATTTATGAACGTTGTTTACAGAAATGACTGTTTTTCGTCTATATCAAACACCAATATCTGAACTACCTCATCTGTTTTGAACACTACAGTTTGATGTGTTAAAAGGTTAATAATGTATATATGATGTACTTAAGATAATAAGTTTTGCAAAACAAGCTTTTTATTACCCCGTCCGTGGCTCAGTGGTAAGTCTGAGGGTTTATAATGCAAAGAGTCGAGTTTCAATACTTGCTGTTGGCACAGCACAAATAGCCTATTGTGTAGCTTTACCTTAACAACAACAACAATAAACAAAAGAAAACAAACAAACAATTTGTCACTTATTTAAGGATATTGACATTCTTCTTTATTCTTAGTAAAGCTTGTATTTTGATTAGTAGAATGCCTCCAGATTATGAATAGACAGACAAGCCTATAGTCAGGTAGATATATCAGCTAAAAAATACTCTGCGTTGGCTGTAAAAATACATTTGTTTCATATCTTATCTAATCTTCCTTGTGCAGTCTCTAACTGTTCCTTTCTCAATTAGGATTAGACACTCTTAGACCAGGATGGTTATATTTACAACAAAGATAAGTGCATTATTATTAGGAAGGCTAAGACAAAAACACGTTTCAAAGTCCTTGCAAAAAAAAATGTAATAGACGCAGGTTTTATTTTGTTCTTCTGAATAATTAACTTTTCGCTTCTGTTTAATTAAGTTGTAATAAAACAGTATATTTTCTAACAAATTATATTTGACTCGAAATTGGGCTCGGGTTGTTCCTATGCTAGAGTTCTGGATTTTGGAATTAGTTAGCCGGGTTTGAATCCATGTGATGCTACAAATATTTCCAGAACATTAGGGACGGTAGTAATCAAAATACAAGTCACACGTGTAAAGAGTAGTGCCCTTGTGGGCTTAATTGTTGGCGTTTCAATTAAAACTACTCGTTACACCAAATTTATTGTTGGAAGATCTGTCGTGACGAGTGGAGCCACAAGTCGCTAACTCGAGGTAATTTACAGTTAGAACAAAGAAATAGAGCCCAAGGCCAGCTGTGAACAATTATAATACTTTTATTATAATCGTTTAACTAACATTCAATAATAACAAAACTTTGTTCAATGAAAAGCAAAACTTTAAGTACTTTTCAAACTCGGTTAATCATTTAGATACTTATAAGCACCGTTAATAAATACTTTCCATTAATACTCATAGATTTTCTTTAACATAGTATTTTTTAGAGTACTTGCATTAGCTGATTAAGAGAAAGATTATAAATTCTAATTACAACGGAGTTGGATTGGGAAATCTATTGATGTTGGATACCTTCATGCTTTCAACTGCCAGCGGAAATTCAGAACTCTTGAGGAACTAATTTTACAGCTCCAGAGATGGGTTTATAAACCAAATTTTCTTGATATTATCTCGAACATCTAAATAGTACACAGCACTAACTGCAAGTAATCCTATCATCCTATTGGATGCTTTAAGGGAATCCCCGGGCTAATTCAAAACTAGAACCAGAACTTTCAAGTAATTGGTTACTGTTAAGTTGAGTTAGCCGGTCACCTATTTACTTGTGCTATTACACCCATGTAGTATACTCGTGTCCTATACTCTTCCATTAGCTTACGCACTAGATATTGATAATCTGTTGTCTCACGTAGTTCACCATAAGCCCTCCTGCTGTTCTTAAACGCAATATATCAGCTTTCTGGGCATGGTCCAGTCCGATATTCTAGCAGCTTCATCCAAGGCGTCGATAAAGCTTTTGACATCCTCCTTTGCACTACCATGATACAGCGGTATGGCACAATTTACCGTATTTTTCGGTGTATAAGACGCACTTTTTTACCCCAAAATTTGATGTAAAAATATTCTTGCGTCCTATACATCGAAAGTATGAATAGTACATATTGTTAAGTCTCTGGTATTTTGTTAATTTCCGGTATAAATTCTTCACGAAGAACTTCAGCGATACAAGTCCTTTCTTAAATAAAACTAGTTTATTCGTTCTCAATACAACTTTTCAATACACTTAATTTCCACAGTCAGTTTAACTAAAACACATACTATAATTCACAACGATTCACACACTTTACTTACAGTCACTACCGTTTGCTTGACTCAATTATCTGTCTCTCTATATATATCGCTATCTGCTATTATATCTCCGCTTTATTTGCGGGCTTATATACAAAAAAAAGAGGGCGCCTAGAAAAAACTAGAGTTGCCAGGAAAAGTCGAGATCCTTCGAGAATCTCATGACGTGTTACCAACGTCACGTGACTTCCGCTGTCGTAACACTGCCCCTTCCTTAGTATTGTCCATCCCGAACAATAGCCACTTACATTAAACCAATAGATAATCAACAATCACTTAATTAAATGTACATAATCTACAAACACAAAATTACAATTCAACAAAGTCTCTTAATTTTACGGGACACATCTTCTTCTGTACTGGTCTCCATCTCGTTGGCTTCTACTTCACATGGGTTCATCTGCTCCATCAGGATATGTCCTATTATCGGTAACAGTCACACAGTGGTAGTAACTTCATCAAGGGCTTCACTGTTTCCCTTCTCAAAACCGGGTAGAATTTCTTCTTCGACAGTGCCTTTTTCAGGTGACACGTCTTCAGCAGCGTCATTTGTTCCGTTGTTCACTTCTTTCCAACTGAAATGTCCTGAACCATGATAATATCAAAGCCTGTTGGCACGCACCACCTTTGGCTTACCTCTCCAACCACATTTTATTCTGAAAGTCACGTCTGAGAGACGATCCACTATGTCATATGGGCCTTCCCATGGAGAAGACAGCTTAGAAGACTTCCCTTTGGTCTTCCTGGGATTATACAACCACACCTTGTCTCCTGGTACAAAGCTAACTTCAGTAGATCTCTTATCATAGCATAGCTTCATGGAATCAGCAGTCGTTTTCAAGTTTGAACACACTTGATGATGAATATCATCCATCCTTTCAGATAACACTTTCACGAACTCTGACACATTTTCAGGCAACTCTTCATAAGGTGGGCATCCTGTTATCAGATCCACTGGCAACGGAAGTTCTCGACCAAACATCAACTTTGCTGGAGTGTATCCAGTGGCCATCAACAGTGGAGGAAGTAAGGCATCCCAGTCATCTTGGTGGCTATTACAAAACTTTTCTGTCCCAGTGTCCAGTTGTATTTCTCTACCATCCCATCAGACTGGGGGTGGAGTGGTGTTGTCCTGGTCTTTTGTATTCCAAACAACTTGCAGCATTCATGGAACACAGCTAATTGAAAGTTACGGCCTTGATTGAATGCAGTTTGTATGGCATACCAAATCTGAAGAAGAAATCACTAATAGCCGAAGGTACAGTTGTAGCTTCCTGACTTGG
>NW_013668912.1:112195-112903 GCF_000517525.1 Limulus polyphemus | reverse complement strand
ACCAGCAATGTCAACAGCTACTCTTTCCATTGGTGTGCCAACTTGATATAACTTCATTGGAGCACATCCTTTATGCTTGTGTCCCATTTTAGCACAACATGTCCTGCAGGTCCGGCAACTGCTGTAATCTCTCTTCTTGTTTATTTTGCTCTTCGAGCTGCCACTGTTGCAGGTTTTCTTGCAACTGCTGTTGTCTTTCTTCTTGTTTCTTTTATCGCTCTTCTTGTTTCTTTTGCTGTTCTTGTATTGCTGCCATTAAATCTTCTAAGCTGTAGTTTGATTTCCTACCTCTCGCTTCCATCTTTTTCTTCTTTTTTCTCTCTTTCCCGTCCCATTCTCTGACACCAATTTGTTACGTCTCTGGTCGTTTGTTAATTTCCGGTATAAATTCTTTCCGAGGAACTTCAGTGATACAAGTCCTTTCTTTAAATAAAACTAGTTTATTGTTTCTCAATACAACTTTTCAATACACTTAATTTCCACAGTCACTTTAACACATGCTATAATTCACAAGATTCACGCACTTTACTTACAGTTACTACCGCTCATTTGACTCTATTATCTGTCTCTATATCTCTGTATCTGCTATTATATCTCCGCTTTATTTGCCGGGTTTATATACAAAAAAGAGGGCGCCTAGAAAAGCCGAGAGTTGCCAGAAAAAGTCTAGATCCTTCTAGAATCTCATGACGTCTTACCAGCGTCGTA
>NW_013668912.1:110081-111986 GCF_000517525.1 Limulus polyphemus | reverse complement strand
ATATAAAAGAGGGGTGACAACGTGACGGAATAATGTGTGTGTAGGTAATGAGTAATTGAACTGCAGTCAGAGGGAGACGTATTGTTGAAGTTAACGTTCGTTGTTATAGCGTTTGTTTTAGCGCGATTGTTGAAATTAAGTGTATCGTGAAGTTATATTCGGAAAGAATAAACCAGTTTTATTAAGTAAGGACTTGTGTCGCTAAAGTTTCGTCGGAACAAATTTATGGAAAATCAATTAACACAGGGGAGACGTAACAGTATCAAACTGAATTTTTGTTTAATAAAAATCTTTCAAATGCTACTGTAGCTTTTTTCCCCCCAAAACTTAGTCTTTAAAATAAGGGTGCATCTTATACACTGGCGTGTCTTATATTCCGAAAAATACTTAACTCTTCCAACATAGAGTCGGTCAATTTGACCGAGCCACGTGACCTTCTGTACTTATTTAAAGTTTATAAATTTAATACTTATAACTCTCTATATATTGGGTATATCTTCACAAAATTTGGCAGCCTTTCAGTTAATATTACAAGTATTTCATATATAAAAAGTCATATTTCTTAGTGAAGTACTTTTACTAAAACAAAATTTTGTCCATGAGTATATTGAGTATTTGTTTTGAATAGTCCGAGTGCAAAGTAATTTTCATGTTAAAATTAAAAAAATACTTTTATCTTCTCAAATTTCTTTTGTGTAATCCCTAAAACCCCCTAAATACATTTCAAACGTGTTTTTTTCTTTTCCACTAAATCTTTATAGTTTATTTGTTATATTCTCTACCCTAATCTCAAAACTGGAGCAAATAATTTGACCAGCCTGGTAACAACCAAAAAAAAAAAAATACGAAGTAAATCTAAATTAACCTTTTTTTCTTTCTAGAGTGACTTCAGATTGTAACCTGAAACTACATTTGTTTATCCTAGGTAGCTCTAAGTTCGTAACATTATACATCCACTTATAGTTAAATTTTCTTGTTTTATTGCACTTTGATCCGTGTCTATCTGCTATCCCTGCCATTATAAGTTGTAAATCACTTGGGAACACGCCTCTCACGTGCTATGGAATTACATTACCAAGGAGCTGCTCGCATGCTTGTTTCGTGAACAATTTTAATTATATTATTATTACTTATTTTATCTATTCTCGTCTTAAATAACTTAAAAAGATCCATACTTTTAATTTTAGTTACTTTTTAATAATAAAGAATAAATATGAAAAACAAGAAATAAAGTACTTACCCAATGTTTTTTTCTTGCCCTTGATTGTCGAGTAGAGTTAAGCCTGATTTTTTTTTAGTGATTATGGTAAAGCACTTAATAATTTTTATTTACTTAAATAATACTCCAAATAATATAGACTGATAACATGCAAAAAGTAGACAACTTCACTTACTTCTAACAATTTTCCTGGCTTTCTAACTCTGAGAGAAGAGCCATTACAAATTCATCCAAGATAGTCGTTAACTTTCACATGGGAAGGAAATTGCCACTCCAAGTGACATTGACCGTTATCTATTGAGAACATAATGCGCCATTTGATAGATGAAAACCTTGACTTTCTATTGGTTATAAATAATATATAATGAAACGTAAGAGAGAACCATCAACCAATTGTAAAAGAGAGGATATAACAGGTGGGTGTGGCAGGAGGGGTCTGATTTTCTTTGATAGCTCTGTAACAAAACAAAATTGAAGGCCATAAAAATTATGGTCTGTTTGAGCAATAACATTTTATAGAGAGCATTTTTTGTACATTTTCGAGGGGTGATAGATAAAATAGGGATGATGACATACTAAGACAAAATTTATCATGTGTGTGTTACACTAGTGGAAATTCAGGATTTTTTCCATATTTCCTTTTAGAATTAAGAACTTAAAACTTGTATACTATTAAAATATGGATT